>NC_047172.1:18271594-18359094 GCF_009819705.1 Hippoglossus hippoglossus
TAAATACACATTAAAAGAAAATGCTCAAAGATGGTTTGTGTCATTATCGTTTGTTCAAGTGTTCATGTTTCCTTTACGTTTGGCTTTAATTAGTTAATAGAAGCTTTAAAAACATGGTGAAACGTCACGATTGAAACTGACAAGAAGTGGGGACGCGTCGTCCATCTTTATACGCATGCCAGCTTACTGCCATATGGCTGAAGGTGCAAATTCAACTATACACTGTCATCATCATCATTATCTCACTCATTTTGCCTCATAGCTCTATTGTTTCGCATCAGTCCCATCACAAAATATGCCAGCACAGAGAAGCAAACAAACAAAAAGAATCTCCCCTATTCACTGATCTCAGCAGCATCTGTCTGGCTTTATAAGTGGAGCTCTAAATTCTTCTTTGTACTCTGATCAAACTGACGACAATAAAGACGTCAGATCAAACTTCCACTGATCCTCCACCTGCTGCAGCGATTTCCTCATGAAAAGAGATCCGTTTTTTAAAGATTTGTCCATACATCTACATCTGTCTCTCTCTCTCTCTCTCTCTCTCTCTCTCTCTCTCTATCTATCTCTCTCTCTCTCTCTCTCTTCTGACAGTGACGGCCTCCAGCATTCATCGCAGCCTCACGTCTACCTCTCCACACTGGCCTTCAACAGCGTTCTGACTTTTGTTGCATGCTAACATTTGTCTCTCCTCCCTGGCTGAGACTATTTTCACCAGATGAAGGATTTTAGTCCCTGGAAGTCTTGGTCTTATTCTACTTTATTCTTCTTATTATTTTTGTTTCTGGACTTAATCACCAGGTCCATTTGTTTTGGAGAGCAGGAAACTGTTGCAGGAGGAAAATTCCGCTCCCAGTAAAAAGCTCCTGAATAATGAACGGTGAATTGCAACCAAAATGTTGGTGAAGACAACAACTCTCGTGATCCTGCGCTACTTTGCAATGTCACCAAACTCTTTCTTTTGTTATTGTTGTGATTGAGAGACACAAAGTAGCATAAAGTTACATATGATGGTAAGATAATGAAGATTCCTCAAAATAACTGAGTTTGAGGGGGCTTTCACACTTACCGGACTTTCAGACTTTTTAGTTTAGTATGAAGTACAATATCAGGTGTGAAAGGAGCCTGGGACCATGGTCTGAACCAACAGACCAAAACTTAGTCCGACCAAGAGAAGTGGTCTCAGTCTGGATCCAACTGAATCATCGTTCAGATCATTTGCAGATTGAAGACAGCATTAAACAATAGAAGAAGACAAAGAAGCAGGATTGCTTGTCGTCTTCACCTCAGATGATATAATGGTTGAACAAGGAGGACGTTCATTTTGCTGGTTGTATGAAATGATGATCCATATTTATATTTTACAGTTGCAACAAAATTAACAAAGTGAAACGGTTCCTTCAAGGAAAGACTACTTCTCTTCCTTGCACTTTAATAAAAAATAGTTCACTTATACAATAGTTAAACAAAAGCCCTAGACACAGCCCACATAGGTCATGACAACAGGATGTATGTATGTTAGTCTTACATCCACTCCCTAAACCTGGGAAACCTGAACTAACTTGGTTCGGACTGTGATTTGGATTTCCAGGTGTGAAAATGCCCTCAAACTCTCTCTGTTGCTTACCTCACTAAATTTTGTATTTTACTTCCGATAGATTTCTCCACATTGCCCAGAGGTGGGTACATACTGTACTCTGACCACCCCACCTCTGCTCACTGCACTGGAAAACTGTGTGCAGACAACTGGTGAGTACAGTTAGTCAAACCTGAACCATGAAATTAGTCTCTAAATTGACAGTTTGGGTGATATTTCGTACACGTTCTGAGCTGAGGAGCTGCAGTCTGGACCCACTGAAGTGAGTTGTAGAGATGCTGCCGCCCACCTCAGCAACAAACCTGATGAGGACAGTGTTTTCATCCATGATTGAAAAATAGTGGCCAAATTTTTAAAAATAAAAGCCCATTTGTAAAAGAAATCTCAGTCAACGTAACAATCAAATTTTTTTTTTTGCCTCCAGTGTGTATTTATCCACAGCACTTAGTTTTGCTTTTTGCCTTCTGTCGCGACCACGTGATTGTGCATATTAAACCGCGATTGTATGTGATGAATATTTGATGGAATATATGATCAAACTAAATGTAAATGTGTATCCATTTCCGTGCATACTGTATGCCGTGTGTTCGGCGCTGTGGGGGAGTTCATGTCATGAAATGTGGCCGTTTAATCAAATCCCTCAGTTGGTCCTTACTGCCCCCCCCCCACCCCCACCCCACCCCACCGCTTTCATGGCCCCCACACCTCCAACCCAACCTTCACACCCCAGACACACACACACACACACACACACACACACAGCCCTGTCTCACCGGGCCTCTCAACAATGAATTAGTATTACCTTATGGCAAAAGCCACTCTGAGCTTCATTCATGGCTGTGACAATCTACTCTCTGAGGTGTGTGCTCCTTTATCTGCTGAGGCCTCAGTGTGTGTTTGTGCGTGTGTGTGTGTGTGTGTGTCTGCCTGCCTGCCTGCTATAATAAGCCTTGCTCTTTGTCTCCCTCCCGCCTTCCAGTTCCACTTTCTGAACGATGCGGGTGGAGGAGGAAGTGACCTATATAGGCTGCATCTCTCTCGTCTGCACCAGCTTCCTGCATTTCGGCGGCATGTGTGTGTGTTAATGTGAGAGAGAGAGTGCAGTGGTAGGCAAGTATGAATAATTCACCGGATGCCTCAACACGACCGCCTTCAATAAAACCATCCCCCTTAATGAGTCTTAATGACAGCCACGGCGTGGAGACAATCAAAGGGTGTGTGTGTGTGTGTGTGTGTGTGTGTGTGTGTGTGTGTGTGTGTGTGTGTAGGTAGTGTGTGGGTGGGTAGGAAGAGGAGCATCAGTGCCAGCCTGGTGGTGGTGATGGTGTGTGGTTGGTTGAATTATCGCGTGCATGTGTTGCAGCCAGCGAGCGTGTACCTGCCGCACGCTCGACGTGCTTGTTCAGGTACAGGGAGGCGAGCGCTGCCTTTGCCCCGGGCTCTGTCGAGGTTGCCCTGGGTAATACTACCTGAGACTTTGAAAAGAACATGAAAGCTGACTTCTCAGCAGGGGAGGTGAGAGGAGACGCTCGCTGGGGTGGAGCAGCTGAGGAGAGGAGCAGCAGCATCCTCCCCTCCCATCAGCTCTTCAGGCTTGTTTGTGGGTTTGAACTCCAAAATGACTTAATCCTTCCTCCTCCTGGTCGTGTTTACAGCATCTCCCTTTTTCTCCTCTTTCTTTTCCGTTGCTCCATCAAGCTGACGACACAATCCTGCTCTATATGTTGTTGTCTCTTACTTTGGAATTCACTGCTCACATCGGCCGAGGCCTCTTCCAGGTGTGTTTACGTGAATGTTTGAAATGGAGATAGTTGAAACATGAATGGAAACGGAAAAAGATTTTAATCAGACAAAATGTTTTTCTTGTGTGAGACAAGTATATCATTATTATGATAATATAAGGTGTAACCTAAATGTTTATTTTTGTGGATATGTTTTTGACATTCAGTTTTTTGGTTCATAGACCGGATCAGATCCGAGTCCAACCAGGAGAGACTTTAAAGGATGAACAAATGTTTTTCCTTGAGCAATAAGAGACGAAAGTGATAATATAATAAATGCTACTATATACTATTTGGTGCTAAGACCTCTAGTGATGTCATCAAGGTTAAAGGGGGTGTGGCTGCATAGTATAGAAATCCTCCCATTGTCTAGACACTACTGGCGGTTAATGGGATGGACCTATGGGATGGACCTATGGGATGGACCTATGGGATGGACCTATGGGATGGACCTATGGGATGGACCTATGGGATGGACCTATGGGATGGACAATGGAGGTGACTGGGGAGGAGGAAAAGATTCACTGAGGGAATTTGAAAATTAAAGGTTTGCGTGATGCATCATGATGAATCTGATGCAATGGAAGATTATCTGCACTGTGTTTTCAGTGGTAGTAACACAGAGCATGAGATAACATGAGACTTTCTGTTCAAACTCGATGTTTACTGAATTATATTTAATACTGAAAAAAACTAAACCTGATCAATCTCCCTCCCCGTGAATACATTTATTTTTCAATTAAAATATATCCTCTTCTTTGGGGTGTTTAATCAACAAAGTGAACATTTCTTTCAAGTACTTATAGTCAGTAAGGAATTGTTTACGTGTTAGATTTTTGCAGCTTCCCATCTTTTTTCTCTTCCAGATAAGCAAAGCTGCAGGCTGATATGAAATCAACTTCAATCTCAAACTAATTTCCTCTCGAAATATCACCTCCCGCCCTCTGACCCTGTGTTTCGTGTCTCTCGGTCCATCTGCTGCAGACGGCGCTGCGGTGGCTGTTGTGCTCCACAACGCCACGGATGACCCTGTCAACAGCGACCCAGCAGCAGATGTAAGGGCCACTGTTGGCACATTGGTGTCACTGCCCAAACAGCTGTGCCACCAGAGGTGGGTAGTCACCGCACCGATGATGGATGATTCAGACAAGTTTTGCCTCACCAGCCCACATAACTTCTGGACTCTGGAGTTTCACAACAAGGCTGGGACATATTGAGACATACCACACAACTGATGCCAGCTTAAAATATGTAAATACCTTTTTTGCCTTTTTGTTTGTCTTTTTTAGTGGAGAATTTGTTGTTTTCTGCAGATGTGTCAAACATTTAGTTTGAATGGTGTCTTTGAATAAACAATAGTATAGTATATGCCTTTGAGCAGTGCAGAAATCATACTCAGAGAATAAATGTCAGGTAGTTCAGCCTTACTACAGAGCTGCTTATCCACATATATTACAAAATCACATCTATCCCTCATTACAAACTCTGTGGGTGGCTGTGGCTCAGGAGATAAGCGGGCCGTCCACCAACCAGTGGTTTGATCCCTGTCACTGCCATTCCGCATTCCAGCCATTAGGGAGTGTCCCTAATGGCTGTGCTGGCAGTGTAAGAGTGATGTATGATAGATAATATCCACATGGATGCACTGTATGAATGTGTGTGGATGGTTGAATGGCAAAAACTGTACAGTTAAGTGCTTTGAGTCGTCATCAAGACTAGAAAAGTGCTTTATGATAATAATGATTTAAAAACAACAACATAAAAATACGGTAAGTGCAAACGGAGCAAAGTGATTAACAACTAGACCAACGACCAAACCAGGTGTGGGGATGCAGGGGATCAGACCAGTGTGTTTGTCATGATTCTGAGATTCAGGTTTTTTATGTTGTGGACATTTACCTTGTTTACTTTGTGTTTTGATTTCCATTTTTGTGTTCTGTGTTTTGATATTAGTTTCCCCTCCAAGTTCTGCCATTCCTGTTTTATTTTTGAAACTTCTTTCCTTGTTTGTCTCTCTTGCTCTACTTCCTGTCCTCATGTGTTTCACCATGTGTTCAGTTACCCCTGCAGCCTTTTTGAATTGATCCCATGTTTTTGTGTTGATTGCTGCCCACCGGAGACGGTAAGTCTGTTTTGTTGTTTCACACTAGATCCACTTTCACCAGCCTAAGCTTCTGTGTCTGTATTTGGTTCAGCTTTAAGGAGGAATCCAGGGGACAGTGTGGCTGAGTGTGAGCGACTGACTAATATGCAGGTGATCCTGGAATGAGGGAAAACAGAGAAGGGTTAGGATACAAGTGAAATGTGCTCATATGAGAGTACAGCAAGGAAAATTGCAGTGAGTGAGTGGGCATGTTGATGACGTTTCTAAGACTGAACAGATTTAAAAAACAAAGAACACAAATGTCTCATATGCCATATACACATAGAAGACGCAGAGGAAGATGTCAACTTGGAAGGACGAGATTTGAGAGCTTTTGGTGATAAGGGCCGACACCGGTGTCGATGTGCTGTGAACTCAAATGTGATTTCCGCAGTGGAAGTTATATGTTGTGTCCTGCCTCCTGCATGCTCTGTCCAGGCACCATCCCTCACACCGTTTCCTGTTTTTTTAGAACGCATCTGACCAAAACAATCTCCTGCTGTGTTCTTCATTTGTGAGAGGCAAACTCCCCAAAATGTCCGGACCCTATTTTCCTGAATTCATGTCTGAAATCACTAGCAGTGATGAGACAGGTCCTTATACGCTGCAGGTGAGTGAGCGGGTGATTGCTTGGACGAAGATGAGGTGCATGGAGGAGTAATCGGGAGGAGCAGGAACCAGGAGTCCGGGACACAGTTACAGGGAGGGGAGCAGAGCGGGGACAGGGGATATAGATCCAATTCTACCCATAACTACAACATGGACCAGAAAAAAGCAAAACAGAACACACCTCTAACAAAGATTAGTTGAGCTTTCCTCTCAAACACCAGATCCAGGGCCATGTCAACAATATTATTTTACAATCATCTATGAAAAAGGAGTTTGGCTGGCATTTAAATATCATTCCCCTTTTCTTGATTTGTCCAATTCGATTCAAATCTATTTCCTTTCAAATGAAAACATTACTGGACTTCTACTTGGAGGGCACTTTCATATTCTACCAGCACTTACGAAACTTTCAATTTCCAAAAATAATTTTCTCTGCCCACTACAAGAATGTTCCCTACCCAAACCTACACACTATCACATTTCATGTTTTAGATGCACATAATCTGTTATATAACAGCACTAAGTTAATCTAATAAATCAATTATTACAGACGGAATTCTTGTGGGAGGAAGATTTAGACATAAGACAGGCTCCGTAAAATGTATCTGGAAATAAACCCAGTCTGTGTCCATTACCATCAGACACCTGCCTTTTTAATTGAATGTGCATGATCTACTCTCGTCCATCATTTCTTAATTTCTGTATTGTCTACAGTGTCAGAAACTCTTGTTAAAATGTGATGTGTATTTATTGTAGCTGTGGTGTCTTCCTCTTCACAGAGCATATTTCAGGCCGAGCTATTTTTAAATCGGAATCATATTTTCTTGTTTACAGGTCTGGAAATATCTGAACCTCCCAAACTAGCATTGGGATTTGGGGACCTGACAGCTTAATAGAATGATTATTCAAATCTGCTTGATACTGGAAATTGGCAGAGCCGAGGGCTTTCGAGGTTTGCACTAAAACTGCTCCCTGGGGAGAAAGCAGGATGCATTGTTTCTACATGTAACATGTCAACAAGATGCAAATGGGCCCAAAATGGAGGTCAGATGTACTTTTGTGGTGCTGTAATAGCGAGTGCAGTGTATACATATTTGTCATTTCTCCAGTGATAGATGCAGCACAGAGGAGACAGATTAGAATAAAATCTCATTCAGCCGTTTGCCATCTCTCCTATGCAAATTGTGTTGTCATGCCGCTATGGCAATTAGACAACGGATGGCGATGCAAGTCTTTCTCACGGCTTATTGTGCACGCTGCTTGCTCCAACCATCTTCCATAGCCTTGTGGGTAAGAAGTGACATGGAGGGAGGGGGGGAGAAGGGGAAATCTCTTCTCCTCCCCTCTTTATCTGTGGCTGAATGTTGCTTTTACACACAGCTTCTCAAAAGCCTGTTTCCCTCTTCAGAAGCCTCTTTAAAGCAGCTTGTTGCTAAGGAGATGAGAGCTTACGCTTCCTGGTCCTCTTCGGGAACCAAGCGCGAGATCAGCAGGCACCTGAAGTGGTGCTGCGGTTTGCACTCTTCGGTGGACATGGCTAGAGATGTTATGTGTCTGGCAACCACATCGGCAAACTGAAATAAACTGTGTGATCTGGAAATGCCACGGAAAGCAAAGCATCAGATTACCCATAGGTTCATTCTATAAGTGACCGGACCTTATTCTATACAATTCAAGATAAACAGTCCATGACCTGACACAATCCAATGTGTGATATAATACAGAATTTGATTCATACCCCCCCCCCTCCCAAAAACAATCAAGCAGTAAATATGAACATTGGACACCTTGTTGTTCAGGCCGTAAGGATGGGATTTCCATTACAATGTAAATGTTGAGTGTCATCACGAATTAGCTCAGTCAAGGAAGTTATGTTTTCATTGGCCTTTGTTTGATCGTTAGTCTGTTAGTTAGCAGCATTACACAAACTACTGGACAGATTACCATGACACCTGGTAGAAGGACACAGTGTGGGTCAGTAAAGAACCCAGTCAATTTGAGTGTGGATTTGGATCAGGGGGCGGATCCAGGTTATTTCTTTCACTTTCTTTAACATTGTGAGAAATGGTGCTTTTCAACATTTCTGTTGATTTCTCAAACAAAGGTTCATGGACCTGGATCATATTAACTGATATTTCTGAGTGCGTGTAATTTGGTGCAGATGCAAATAAAAATCTGGATCTAGTGAATTTAAATGTGGTTTTATAAGGGGACTGCTGGGCCTTGGCGGGGGGAACACTGCCTTTGCAAATAAAACATCACATGACTTTGTAAACCAGTAGGGGGAACGGGCAAGTATCTGATTCAGTATTTAAAAGTATATTATTAGCTGCTAAAGCTGGCATTACCGCACTTGCTTAACTTGAAAAGACCCAGTTCCTTTTGTGAAGTCGGTGCCATCACTGTATAAAGGGTTGAGGCAGAGTGGGCTGTGGCACTTTCATGTTTCTGTCTGTGTGGGAGCGTTGAGGACATTTACATTGGATTGGTCGATACCAAAACACACCTCTGACCGTACGTGATTACTCCCTCTTTGCTTTGCCAAACTCTTGTGTGGCTCCAAACCAATAAGAAGTCTTTTAATCACATCAAAGTGATGTTTATCCCTTCTCGTGATAATAGTGATTGGCTGTAAGGTAAGAGTTTTTATTCTGGCAGCCATATTGTTGCTCGTAATGTCCATCATCAACACTGTCAAAGTTGTACCCTGACTCCAAATGTGGAATGATTTAGTGCAGAAAGCATAAAGAAAGGCTATTGATCTACTGCACTCTCCACAGCCCTCCTTAAAAATTCACAGGGTCAATAAACACGCATAAACCTCACCTGGCAAACCTTTTGTAAACACGCATGCAAAGTGGCTAATGGCTAATGATTTAGTAAATCTCACAGTTATTTACGACTCCGGGCTCCGTTTATTAAAAGCCAGACTTGGAAGGGAAAGGTGGTCATAAATTAGCTGCGCGAGAGGCAGGCGCTTGGGCTGAAGTGCAGGCTGAGCTGTAAACGGCACAGAAAATTTATCTTTATATCAATGAGTGTCTTCCGCACCTGGGAAACTGGGTGGTCCCTCGCTTTTAGGCCCAGTGAAGACCATGTTCTGTCTTGTGGGCTGTGTCTTAAGGTCCTTGCAATCTCATCTGTGTTAACCTCAACTGGAAATAAGTTTTGTCTTCTGCTGTGAGGGAATAAATAGAAATATCAGAATTCATCACAGCACACGGCTCTTCCTATTGCGAGAGATGATATCTCCTTCTATACACTGTATTCCCACGCTGTAAAATTCCATTAGGCTGCTAAAATGACTTGTCTGCCTGCTGCAAAAGGTGGCGTCCATTTGCAGATTCTATCATCGACCGAGCGCTAACCTCCGTTTGTCAAAGCACACACTTCCACACATTCCCTCGCATGCACACGTGCTACGTGCTCATGTCCAGCCAAGGCCGTAATAATAATGTGCAATGTTCGGATGTTAGAGGAGTTTCTTCAGATGACCAGATGGCTGTAGGGAAGCAACCTAATGGTCCAGACACCCTGGTGTCCATTAAACAGGGACCAGCTACGCTCTGTGTCACAGTAACGACCTATAGATTCTGCTGCTGCTCCTGTTGCTGTCTGTAATTGGAGTCCTTGCTAGCTAGCACACACACAGCGGGTCACTATTAGGGCTCATCATCCCTCCATGTCTTGGTAACACGTGTACTTTCCTTTAATCCATGCTGTGGCTTTATGTGCTACAGTGACTGCAGCATCACGGGACTCACTACGGCCTAAACAACGTCCATCGCAAGGTTTTAAATTCAGTTGTCTAATTCTACCTATCTCATCAATCTCTAATAAGGGCTGACCCCAGCATTGACCCACATTGTGTATTCAAGAGGGTCATTTTGACAACGTTACCTAAAGGGCAGTATCCTGGGAAGCCCATCATTGCCGTGCAGCTTATGGGACCATATGCAGCATGTTAAATGGATTAACCTTTTTTTCCTCTGTGCCGACACAACTCTCTGTATCGCTGTCTCCTCTTTTAGTTTCACCCTCCTCCTCCTCTCGCAATCTCCTGTTCTCTCCTTCTCTATACCTCTTCTCTTATCTCGCTTTTCCTTACGGCACTTCCACTTTTCCACTTTTCTTTTCTCTTCCTCTTCTCCCCTGTGTGGAATTCTCCACCCTCCAGGCGAAACATTTCAGATGGGACTGATAGCAAAGTGACATGCACGGTGTTAGCTTGTCTGTCTTTGGGTTCCCGACCTGTCGTCTGCACATGGGGACCAGAGGATTAGCATTGTCGGGGGCATTGAACTCTTTTTTTTTTATATATATGGCTGCCATGTGTGTGGCAGAGGGATCGTACTGTACATGTGCTGCGTTTACCTGAATGTGAATGAATCTCATTCAGAGGGAGTTTCACATTGTCTCTATGAGTCATGACTCCTAATGAGGCTGATGGGAGATGAAAGCTAATGGAGGAGAATTCAGGAACACACACACACACACCCCATAACTAGCGTAGGCTGGATATGCTGTCATGCATATTCACAAACACGCACACAAACCCAGGCACACACTTGAATCCACTGCTGTGTGTCTGTTGCAGTTACTGCGGCCCACTGCGGTAGGGAAGGGTGGGGTTGGAATTTGGATTCAATTGTTTTACGGGAGAGGGGCAGGCATGAAAAAACGGCCGGCCTCGACCCTCACCACACACCTTCACACACACACACCTTCACACACACACATTCACATGCATATTCCCTGCAGCACAGCACAGAGACTCAGTGGTACTGAGCGAGACAGTCTATTACAGAGACAGGGTAGGGCCCTGAGGTACACATATGGGAGGGAGATAACACATAGCGGTGGCAGTGGAGGGCTGTACAAGCTGCTGGCAAGTGTGCATGCATGATGATGTTGTTGATTCTGTGAGTGTGTGCGTGTGTGCAGGCGCTTGGAGGTGTTAATCCTGTGTTTAATCAACGACTGCATGTGTTGTGCTGAGGTAGTGTTGTGGATTCATGGGAACATTTGTGCATTTCTAACCCTCTCTCTCTCTCTCTCTAACTATCCGTCTACCTCGCGCTCTCCCTGCCCACTCTGTGTAAGCGGAGAGAGGAACAATGCGAGGAGTGTGGGAGTAGCAAGGTGAGACTGAGATATGAAATTAAGTATGTGTTATTACTACTGGGACAGGACTGGGAGGCTGCAGGCCTCTGGCAGCCTGTGTGCTCTATTTTGGCTAAAGATAAAATAAAATGCCATGTGTACGCCAACGTATTGCTTTAATATTTGTGTAAATAGATAATGAAAAGGCTAAGAAAGAGTTCTGAAGCTCTGCTGTAGCCGAGAAGAGAAAATACCTGTTTGCACTTGACTATAAATAGATGTTTCCTGGATGGAGTTGAATTGTGTTGTTGTTTTAAAGTCCGTCTGGGTGCAAGATATTGAATGACTCATATGGATCTTTCATCATTTTCCCCAAGATCTGTAGCTGCTTGTTTTCAACCTCCTCGACTGATGCAGGATCCTTAGCTGGTGCACTTTCATTACAAGCAGAGAAAACTGACAGGAGATCAGTGATTCTGCAGACGAGACATCACATAAAAGGTTTAAAAACACACGTCAGGCCATACACAACACGTGCACCTTGATCGATTATCACGTAATGATGGCCATAATGAGCCTTAATCAACATTCTCTTAACATCCTACAGCACTAATGCATCCAGCCCCACCCGCCATCACCAGTTGATCAATTACAAAGCCATTACACTGAACGTCTCGCACAGCTCCCAGCCGCTCTGCAACACGCGATGCAGTCCACTCGCTGGCCTTGATGTTGGCCACAGCAAATGAACTTAGTGAACAATCTGAGGATCAATCCCATCACTTAGCCAATTAGACAATAGGGAGACAGACGCCCATTACCGTAAGAACCAATCGATAGCCGGAGCCAGGGGCCAAGGCGGGCTGTCTGGTCCCGCGGAGCCGCCTGGGGGTTTGTGTGCAGTAATGGAGGGGAAAGGGGGCGGGGTCAGGCAGATGTTTTGATGGACGGCTCGGACAGGACGATATTGGCAAGGCTAGGAGGATGTTGACGCCGAGAGCCGGGATGTTAACATGACAGATAGAACGGCCCGATGTTGAACAAACAGACTCAGGGATCAGCGACAGAGTGTATAGTGAAGTCACCAGCTGATCTTGCTCCTGACACTTTGACAGTGCTCCTTTCACACTTCAGACAGTTTAAGTGGCCGACTCGGAGCGAATCGACAAGTTGACCGAAATTCATTTTGTGGTGAGCAACTCAATATTTCAGTTTTTCTCCTCACTGGATATAATGTAAAGGCTTTCGTTAGTCCTGGTTCCTTCATGAAACACAGTACTGCTCTTGTTTATCAGTGGTCCCATTAGTGTAAGATATTGACAGCTTCTGAAATAATAGGGTCAGAACATGTACTTTCAAATAAACAAAATATTCCATTCAAACTGTCAGAGTTGCAGCTCAAATACTTGTAATTATATACATTCAAAGTGAAAGTTAGTCGTCATATTTTGACCAGAGTGATGAGGCCCGACGTTATTTTTCTAAAGGTTCTGGTAAAAACAATGTTTTAAGACATGGCTCCTGTTCAAGTACAATATAAATACATATTAACATTTACAACTGGAATCAGGACTATTGATCATTTCATAACCATGAACTGTGATGAAAATGTTTTTGTTGACAGGCTTTTTTCATGTTGAAAATAACATGTTGGTCACGCCTCCATGACCTTGACCTTTGACCTTTAATCACCCAAATCGAATAAGTTGACCCGTGAGGAAAGGAGAAGATTTGTTCAAAATTTTAGAAGATTCTCTTGAGTCGTTCTTCGGAACACGGTTTCAGGGGAGGAGAATGTGTTTAGAGAGGTCACACTGACCCTTGACCTCCAAATTCTAATCAGGTCACCCTTGAGTCCAAGTGAATATTTTTTCCAGATGTAATGAAATTACCTTTGGGTATTCCCGTTATATCACGTTCACAAGAACATGATGTCACCTTGAACCTTTGACCAACAGTCCAACTGAATGTTTGCACCGAATTTTGAAGAAATTCCCTCAAGACAAGAATGTGACAAATAGACGGACGGATGGATGGACAACCTGGAAACATAATGACTCTGGCCACTGGCCGTCAACATAAAAACAGAAATGAAAAATAACCCTTTGAAAAAACTATTCTGAAACATTTGGATTAACTTTCATTTAAAAAATATGAAGAAAAAAATGAATGTGAAATTACATTATTATTGTGATGCAGTATAATTCTTCAATAACCTCTGTGCATCCACATAATCACACATCATACGCTCCTGATAAGTGTGACTGTTTACTTTGCCACCCAAAATATTTCTTCCTCTGTAGCTGCCTGACCTGTTGCAGTAATGAGCAGCGGCTTGCTTTTCAGTGATTTAACATCTCTGCTCTAATAGTGTTTGTGTAAGGAAATTATGTTGGTTTCCTTGGTTTTTAAAGGAAATGCTTCCAGAGTCTTGGTGAAAGTACGATAAGGAGCCAGGGACAGAAACAACTGAGACAACCAAACTGACATATATATATATATAAGAACAACAATATTGAATAACATTACATTATTTAGGGCTGCGGCTGTGTGCTTAGTTAGAATTATTTAAGATAATCACTTTCTATGTTACACGTTAAAATGTTCGATTCAGTTTCTGTCCTGTCTTCCTGTCATTTGCTGTATGGACATAGTGGTTGTATTCACCCACTCTTAAGAATGTGTTGTTAGGTGTTGGATGTCTCATGTTTAAGGCCTGTTCCAAGCTCTGAGTAGCAGATAATGTGTAGAAGATCACAGCTGCTTGTTGGCGGAGAGTTCTTCTATGCAGTGTGAGCCCCCCCCCCCCCCCCCCCCCCATCTCTCTCTGGCTGCAGGGCAGGATGCCCTTAAGGATTGACATATCCACATGGGTAAACTGTTGCAATCCTCCCTCTTTCTGTCGTTTCTCCCTTCACTTCCATGTGATACGCATTCCCCCCAATTTCCTCCTTCACACTCCCAACTCCTACATCTGCTGACTGTAAATCTGGATGTGTATGTGAAATACATGTGGACTAGTCACCTGGAGAACCTGTTTGTTGTGAGAAAAAATAATGGCAACCTATACAATTATAATTTAAATACAATGACTTCCTGTTTTCACTTTGATTTATGATACTACATAAAACATTAAAGGTTACATTTGTTATTTACTTCCTCTAGATGTCACACTAGCCCCTGTATCTCTGACCAAAGCAAAGTATTTGTTGGCCACACCTCCACCTACATTTGTGTTCACAGCAAGGTGTTCAATCTATAGGTGTTGCAAACAAAATAAAAAACTAGAATGGCATGCAATAGAATAGATAGATAGAATAGACCACATACCACCTTCTTCTTCTTCTTCTTCTTCTTCTGCTGTGTAGACTGGTAAAATGGATCCATCGCACTTCATCCGCAGGTTGGCGCTCCTGTCTGAGCCTCTGCATGAGACGCTTCGGTCAGTAAATATGTGTTTTAAAACTAGCCATCTAACAGTTAGTTAGCACGGTATGCATTGTTAGCATAGCCCTGCTGTGTGTAGAATTGTAAAATAATAAGGATTAGCTGCAGTGTTACTGGTTTAACCACATTGTGGTACACAGGAGTGTTTACAGTGTTTGTGTGTCACTGTGAGACGTCACAGTGCAGAAGATGTGTGTCCACCCTGGGTGTCATGTTAACATCACTGAAGATCAGAGCCTCGTCCCTATATAAACATGCTACATCTGAACAGTGCAAACAGAAGTTGCACAAAAGTTACACTTAAAAGAATATCAAATATAAGTTTATACACTTAAAATGTAATAGACACGACCATTTAAACACTTTAAAAGAAATTGGTGAAGCAGATGACAGCTCAAATCCAAAGAACGAAGAAGCTGGGAACACAACAAATCCAAAGGGGGTGTGAATTCAGGCTGCCATTACACAATATCTCTACATTTAAAATAAATATGTCTGTGGTATAATCTTCAAACTCTTATCTTAATATCCTTTAACTGTGCACTCTTATAAGCTTTCTGCTTAGATCATCTGGATAAACAGATCATCTCACTGCTTGTGTTTCTATCCCTATCAAACTTTACTGCAGTGTTTTTACCACATTCCGAAATCACAAACCATTAGTTTGGTGAATAGAAAGTTTTCAAACTGATAAAAATCTCAGACAAAAGTACACGGGCAAGACTTAAGTCATAAAACACAACACAGCGTAACAAATTACTCTCAACTATCAACTATAAGAGTAGTAACCCTAAGGGGTGGTATCTTTAATATATTATTTTGTGTCTTCAACTCAAAACTCTTACAAACACCATCTATAATGAGTGTATAGCACTACAGTTAGGGTCAGTAAGAAATAACGAGCCACTTGTAAATCTGCAGGGTTTGAGCAGATTAACATTCTGTGAGCAAATTACTTCTTTCCTTAGGTTTTGGAGTGAAAAGCACATGAGACAGAACAGTATTACACAATATAAGCTGTGGAATGTCGAATGCATAACACAAAAATCTACAATTACATCTAAATAAATTGGAATTCCTTTGTGGATACAGCTATGTAAAATGCTCCAGTCCTAGCAAACAGTTTACAAATGTGTAAACTAAGAGTAAACATATAGACGTGGCTTCTTTTCCTCTCCAGACCCAATGGTGGATCTGTACTACATCGTATGATATGTAAAACCATGTTGTGTGTGCGATATAAATGTAGTTTACTACAATAATTGAATGAATAACTTAATACCCCGGAGTAATGTTTTACCACAACGTGTTGCACCAGTAACTACACCAAGCGTTGGTGCACCGACCACACCCAGAAATCCACTTTTACATCACAGCTGTGGGGTGAGAAGTTGAAATTGCCTCCTTAAACTGAAAGTCAGAAAAAACAACGACAAAAAAATAATCCCGCTGGTGATGAACTGCTCTTTAAAGCAGTTTTTAGACATGATATCCAGAGAATATCTGGAGATTTGGGTCTGGACTTTCTCCATGAACAATGCAGCAGATTCTCTGCTCAGACGCATTAAAAGCAACACAGAAATCTCTGGAGCACTCAGGTAATGGGGTGGCGGAGAAGCTCCCGCTGTTTTCTCACATGGGCGCACTTGGACATTATCCAGAGTTCTTCCTGGGGCTTGGGGCTGGCTGGAGAAACCCCGGAGAAAGTCTGGAGGCTCTATACTCCAATATTTGTGTTGTCACCTTCAGCCCCTCCAGAGAATGTCCGGGGATTATCTGGAGGTCAGTGCATGTCTAGAATCATCTTAACGCAGAAGAATGATGTTATTATGTTCAAACTTGACATTTGTATTTGATTGAATTGAATTCATTTGACGATCAGATATACTGATCCACTTTTTTTGTCATCCCACGATACATAAGGTTCTGGATATTCCAGGTGCTCACACAGGAAAGTTTGAAGGGACTTCGGAGGCTCAAGACAAAAGATACCGACATCATACATCACACCAAAATCCCATATTGATTCCCTTACTGTCAAAATGATTAACAAAGAGCATACTATACATATATAATACTAAATTAGTAAACTTTAGGTGCAAACCCCCACCACCACCCCAGACACATAATACACAGGTATTTAGACTTTCTAGTTTTCAACCAAACATCTGGGACCTCATTAGGTAGTTCCCTGACCATGGTATCAATACTGTCTCCTGTACAAAGCTGCTCCTAGAATTTAAGAGGGTTCTCACAAAATGGTTGTTCCTGTCGACTGATGTAATCAGTTGTGACGCCCCTGCTCCTCAGCACGTCCTGCACCGGTGTAGCAGATGCTGCCAGTTTAGAAGTTAAGAAGTTCTGTGGAAGTTTCAGCATCGAAGTTAAATCGAAGTTAAAGCTCAACTCATGAAGACAAATCGGCCACGCCCGCACCCAGCCATCTCTCCCCCATTTTAAACAAGCACGACGCTCCTCCCTTTTTCTCAATTCGGCTGCAGAGAGGTGGTGCGGCTGGACGGAGGAAGGTGGGGAAACCGTCCATCAGAGGCGGGCCGAGCGGGGACACGGCCCATAAGGAGCAGCATGAAGCACCACAAGTTATTACCCCGGCTAGCCAGGCCCATTTTGTCTTCATCAATTCTTAAACTCATAAGACTCCCTGCCTCTCTTCTTTTCCAAATTGTACGATCTATCAAGCCCGCCACTGCACTCGCTACCTCTCCCTTCTTCCTCTCCGCTCTTTTCTTGCTCCGTGGTTTTCTCTCTTGTGGTTCTCACTCTTGCTGCAGAGCAAGGCAGCGAGGTGGTGGATCATCAAATTATCCCCAGGCATGAGAGGATGAGCTTCTTTTTTCTTTCTTTCTTTCTTTCTTTCTTTCTTTCTTTCTTTCTTTCTATCCTTTATCTTCTCCACCTCACTGCTGGTTTCTCATTGCAGCGCGCTGGCTGGTCTTTCTGTCTTTCTCCCTTTACCCCTCTCTTTCTTCCCATCCTTCTAATTATGTGCGTAGACAAAGGCGTTCGATTCTCCCTCCTCCCACTCAGAGCTGTCAGGCCGGGTGTAGGAGAGAGTTAATTTCACACTTACTGCATGCTTTAATTAAAAGGAGGGGTGGGGGGGTTGAGGTGGCAGGGGTACGCGCCCTCACACATCATACAAAGGGGTGGACTGTGAGCGTATGTGTGCTGCTGACAATTGTGAATATGCATCATGTTTGTGGTGTGTGTGTTTGTGTGTGCCTACAGGTATATGTGCGCGGCCCTGTGCCAGGTGTGTGTGTGTTTGTGTATTTTTAGCTGTGTAGGTGTGGACCCGAACACGTGCGGAGATCACGTCTTCACTCCTCAGGTGGATGACACACGCATTGTCTGTTTTTTCCCTCAAAGGCAACATCGGGCTGTATTTTTAACCAGCGCTTTAATGAGAAATCAATAGGACTATAATGGCTTGTTAAGGGGGGGCGCTACCTTCCCACTCCACTCCACAAATACACACACACCCACACACACACACACACACACAGACACAATGATCCTCTGCATTAGCAGCTGGAGTGCGATTCACACACACAAATACACAACATTTCACACATACTTGAGCTCGTGCGAAACCAAACGGCACGCACGCACACACTCATAAATACAGATATGAAATCACAAAACAGGCACACACCATACAGCACCAACCCCACCCCTGCAATCATTATCACCACAACAGCACATGATAACCCTTGTTAAGCTATTGAGATATGGATGATGGCGGTTACACCCACTATTGTCAAATCGAGTAATTTATCATCCTCATGCACTGCGTGTAGCGGCGAGGCAGTGATCTAAAAGATGTGCACTATCGCACACATCCCTCTCTGCTGGCCGGTCATTAAAATCCTTTAGTGATGTTATATACTGTATTACAAACAACGCTGTCACTCGACTCCTTTGTTCCACAATTCTGCATTGAATTATTTATGGCCACCACCACCTCCTACAGAAGATAGTGTTATGGTTGTTTGATTGAAAAAGAATCGGAGTGGCTGAGTGGTGTTGGTTGTGAATCCAGATCCGTGGATGTCTATGTGATGGCCAGTAAAATGCTGTAATGCCCAAAGCCGGTGGGATTCCCTGCTGTAAAGTTGCATAAATCTACATCGGCATCAACCAAAAGTCCCTCTTCCGCCTCCAAATAGTTCGGAACGTAGCAGCTCGGCTTCTCACTGGTCTGAAAAGGCAACATCACACCCGATCCTTGCTTCTCTTCATTGGCTCCCTGTCCGTTGAATTGATTTTAAGATTTTACTGATCACTTTTAAAGCACGCCAGGGTCTGGCCCCAAGCTGCACCACACAATTATTGACCCCTTATGTGCCTGCACGCAGCCTTAGATTCTCAGGTGGAGCCCTGCTTGCTGTTCCAAAGTCGAGGTTAAATACTAAAGGTGACCGTGCTTTCGCCATCAGGGCCCCTCGGCTTTGGAACAGCCTACCTGAGGAAATAAGGCTCGCAGAGTCAGTGACTTCTTTTAAATCACTTCTTAAAACTCATTTTTATAGACTTGCTTTCATGTAATATTGTGGTTTTACTGTGACATTATCATTTTCTTTTCACCTTATATTTTACTTGTTCACTTATTTTTATGGTAATTTGACTGCTTTGAAGTTTGTATTTACTTTTCTTGCTTTGTTGCAAAGCACTTCGTCAACTCTGTTTTTAAAAAGTGCTATATGAATAAAGTTTATTATTATTATTATTTTGAAGGTCCAGCTCCACGGCACATCATGGCCTCCAATGTCTTCCCTCTGCTATTTCTGCAAAAGGTATCAGTCATTATAATTTGTAGGTGAGTAACGATGGTTAGCACCGTCGCCTCACAGCAAGAAGTTTGAATCCCTGCTCGGCCGGGGCCTTTCTGTGTTGAGTTGGCATGTTCTTGTTGGATTGCAGAGTCTCAGGGCTGGGCCAGTGAGAGCCTTAGTCCTATACTCCCAACACTGTCACAGACAACTGCTACTTTAATATCGATTAGAGACAGAGAAGGACTTTGGTGTAATCCAAAATTCATTGCAGTAGAGTTTTGTGTTCTTTCAGACAGCTACAAAACAAAACCGAGCCTTTCTGGATTAAGTGTGAAGAAAGCCTCAACCAGACCCCTCTTTCACATGGTGGGATCCTCCTGGAATCTCCATCCACTTTTTCTAAAGCTATCGAACTTGTTCTTTTTTTAATGGTGTAACATTCTGCTGGGGAAGTTGAAAGATGTCCAAAAGCAGAGTCTGAGTTTTCTGTAATTGTTCTATTCCCTGCAGGCCCTTTTATGGTGCTTACTTCCTGCTTCCATTTATGGTGCCTGAGTCTCTTGTTTCCGGCCCCCACAGTATAGGTTTTTTTGTTTTTTTAAAGAAAGGTCTTTAAAAAAAAGACCTTTACCTTGGTTTATACCTTGAATGAAAGTTTAAACTAACAATTTAGTAGCACTTAAATGGCTTACTTCTAGCACTTTGTAGTTTGGCCTTCTTGAAGAAATTGTACTTTCTTGATTCTTGTTGTTCTGGGTTTGCACCCTCATGGTTGAATGCACTTTGTTGTAAGTCGCTTTGGATAAAAGCGTCAGCTAAATGAAATGTAATGTAATGTAGTGCAAGCATGGATATGTGCGGATATTGCTGGCATTGTAATGAGTCCAGTCTGTTGACTCAGAGTGTCTGACACTTGTTGTGTAGTTGGATGGAATACCTTCCTGTGGCGCTCTGTGGTGCACTTTGGTGGTCTCAGTGAACGTGCTCTTGACCAGCACGTCATGGAGAGGGTGGGAGACATTGTGCAGGATGGCATGTAACTTAGACAGCATCCTCCTGTCTGACACCACCGTCAGAGAGTCCAGCTCCACCCCCGCAGGGTGAACCCCACCTCTCTCCCAATCTCAGCTGGGATTGGCTCTAGCTCCCGCCCTGACCCTCTAAGGATAAGCAGTACAGATAATGGATGGATGGACGTGAGTAATGCTGCTTACACCTCTCCATACCGTGTGTTTCCAATGTGTAGTTGCAAGTGCACATGTACACACAATTATGTCCTGTGTGTAGTGTCCTTAAGTGTGTAATGGACTGTGTGTGTACATGAGTTATGAGAGAAAGCGACAGTCTTTGTGTTTACGGTGGAGGAACAGTGACTTCTCAAAGCTGGTTTGTCAAACGTGCCATTCAAGCTCAGTGCAGCCTCTGAATAGTATGAAACTGTACGTTAACCCATGAATCACATGGAGGAAGAATGTGTTAATGTGGGTGTTTAGAAGCCATAGCAGCCTGATTGAGGGCAGGACTAGAGGGCGTTTTGATCGATATGTGCTGAGGGTCCTGTTCACTGTCGGCAAACTGTCATTCAAAACACAACAAGAATTTTTACTGCAGCAGGTTCAAATGGGTTTCTCTAAGTACCATCATGGTGGTCAGGTCTTAGATAAAATACACTGCCAGCACTGGGCACACTTTATATATAGTGAGAATATACATTTCATGGGAAAGCCTCAAGTTCACATTCCTTGAAACTCCATCTTTCCTTCATCTTAATTGATAAATCTGGATACTATTTGAATGTTAATTTAGGAATGTAAAGTAATGTAATAAAGAACCAGCAATGAATTGATCTCACTTACAAGTACTGCTTGGGTAGCCAAAGCCAGATATCACTTATTCTTCTTCCTGACCCTCATGGTTGTCCAAAAGTATATTACTTTTCACTGCACTAAACTTTCTTTTCCAGTTGGCGTTGGCGTTTCAGCTGTTTTTAGAAATTACTGAGCAGACCGATGAGGGAGTTCAGAAAGTCTTTAGGGATGGACTAACACATTGTTGGTTTTGGTCTTGTCTTGGAACTTAAGCTTAGGCTGAATCACATCATTACTTAAAGTTACAAATAGCTGCGATGTGCAGATAGAATGAACATTTTAAATATCTGTGGCATGGAGACTTTCAAAATGTATTATATGAATAAAATGTGGGGTTTTGCAGGATATTTGTATTGTTGTACTTTCTGTCTACTAGGCTGGATTACCAATTTACCAGGCAACTGCCCTGGGGTCCCACACCTCCACTCCTCCATCGCTGTGTTAGTTTGCTTTGTGTTGCTATTAGCACTTGGAATAGATAAGTCAATTAATCACAATGTTCATTTATCAATACAATTACTGGGTTTCGAGAGACACATTCCTGTCTGTAATCTCCTTGTGGCCATGGAGGAGTGTGGTATAGAAGCACAGGTTGGTTACTGAAGCTGCCTTTTGTTGTCTGTTGTGAGGATAAATAAGATTGATGCCCGAGGAACAAGGATGAACAGGGGTTAGTGCTGTGGCCCAAGGACCAGCTAATGGGTTATTCACGGCCATGGCAATGTCATTGGTCAGGTTGAGCACCTGATTGTCTGGTATCCAGGAAACAACACGTGAATTAACTGCAGTGTGAACAGCTGCATTGTATAAGGCGGAGGGACGTGATGCAGAGATGAAGGTGCTGAGGCAGTTTCAAACATGCACTTGGTTTGATAGGTTCTGTGCGCTGTTTTCATGACGGGCGTTCCGGCACAATGCATGGTTAATAAATACACCGCTGAAGAGATATGCGTCATCCATGGACAACAAGCTGCAATAAAAACACCCCATACCTTACCTACATCACGAACCAGGCAGCCGGCAGATATTAGAATAAGCTCAGGGAGAGGCGTGCTGATTCCAATTAGCAGTCTGTTGTTTCACACTGTGGGCGATGGAGCTTGTTATTCCTAGCATGGAGAGAGTCTGAGGAGCAGTGCTCTGCGGCTCCCACCGTGCAATCAGCCTCTATGACTCTTTCATACCCACCAAGCACTGATTGCCACATTCATCCGACACTATTCTCACTCTGCGAGCTACTGCAGAGGTGCATTTGTTCAGAACTGTCTTGGACACCTGTGGAACAAGGTACAGAATGTCCCAACTTGAGGGCTGATGCCACGCTGCTGCTGAGAGCTATAAGTGGCTATAACGAAGCCGGCAGAGAAAGGGTTACATCCCAGAAAAAGACATAATCACAATTTCTCTGTGCAATCATAATTTAGGGTATGAGGACTAATGCTGTATTAAAGGCGGTAATTATATGCGTTGATTAAAAACTAGGGGATCACAATAGAGGATTCAATTGCAGGCTGACAATGCCAACTCTCTGTTTTGCTCTCTCACTGCTCCATGCATCAAGGGATTTGGAGAAGAATCCAGATGCTCCATCTCAAACGGCTTGATTGTGTGTTTGGGTGGGCTGGATTTTTTTCTTCAGAGGGAATGATTTATAGTAAACTCAGATCAATGGCTGCACAAAGCATCTGGGGATCTGTATGAACAATTGCTGAGCACTTTATTGGGAGCAGCGTACTATTGAGCCTCCTTTTGCTATCGAAACTGCTTCAGTTCTCCATGATTTGGATTCCACAAATGACAAATTTTCTTTGTGATTCTAATCCATGTTGTCAGGATTCAATCAAATAATTTCTACTGATTTGTCAAGATGCACGTTCATGCTGCCAATCTCCCTACCTCCAAATATGGTCTACTAGTTTGAGATATGTTGACTGTGAAGGCCAGTGAAGTCCACTGAACTCACTGACTTATCCTTATGAAAAAAACAATTTTAATAATCACGCTGGAATAAGCCATTAGAAGATGTAAACTCTGGCTATAAAGGAAAGAATATGGTGAGCAACAACACTCAGATAGGCTGTAGCATTTAAAACATGGTTGACCTGTGTTCAGGGGTCTGGACTGTTAATACAAGGCAGGATGGGTCATTGAACTCAGGCATTTGATGCTAAATTCTGACCATGAAATCTGACAGTGCCATTATTCTTAGGGCTTGTGGGAAATGTCAATTGTCTTGCACATATATTCTCCATACTATACTGTTGAGTAAGTGCTCCAGCATAGACTGTATATAAAGATGGACGACATGACTGCTCCCCAAAAGTGAAAATAAATAATAAATAAATAGTCAAAGTACCCATCAAATAAATTTGTCTCAAAGATGGTTTGTGTCACTTACGGTAGTTTGTGTAACACCGATGTATGTTCAAGTGTTAATTCTTCCTTTAAGTCTGGTTTGAATCAGTTATTGATCCTATAAAAAACATGACACATCATGATTGACAGCCTGAGACTGGCCCTCGATTGGTCATTTGCTACTGTAGCTCCATCCCCCAATTGCTCGTGCACAGACTTCAGCTCAAAATAGCCAAGATGGCGATGTTTGTACCCGGCACATTTGGGGATTTTTCTTCTTGACGAATTAATGGAAGATGTTTACATTCTGCCCGCTGCTCTCCTCTGACATGAGTGGCTTTATCTTAGGGTTGGAGGGGTCTGACTGTCATATATACTGGACAAAGTGACAACAGGAAAGGATAGATGGGTAAAATGAAGGATGGAAGGAGGATAACATTAATAGATGGAGGGGCTGAATAGAGTGAGGGAAATAGGGAGGGAGGGCTGAAATAATGAATGGGGGAGTGCGGAAGTACTAAAGGCATGGAGGGAGGAAGAAAAGAAGTGATGGATTGAGGAAGACAAGTGGATGGATGGCTGGCAGGAGAAATGGTGGAGGAGGAGGACGTGTTGATGGGATGGACAGGTGGCAGACAGGGTGAGTGAAGTAGGCTATTTAAGAGATGGTAGACAGAGATGCACGGACGGTTCAGTGGTAATGGAACGATAATAATAATAAGATGAGGGATTGGGATTTTACAGTCTGCTGACAGTGGAGACGGTGGAATATGCAAAAGTCAACATGGCTAACCTACAGATAGGCGAAAAGACACATGTAATATACATGATCAAATCTGTGCGCCTGTTAGATGTTAATGCAGTGTGGACAGCAAAGACAGGCCATAATGATGTAAGCAACCATTGTGGAAAAGACCCTACCCATAACTCTTAAAACTATTTGAATTTATGTGGTTTAAAAATTCCAGGAGATCATTTTGACTTTAATCAGTCACATACTCTTAATATCTATTTACTTCACATGACATGACTCATCCTTGTTTTTCAGGTTGGAATGTTTCGATCCATGTTAGCAGTGTGACTTTGCCATGGTCAGTTCACCACTTTGGTCCAGATTAATAAACAAGAAGCTAATGGTTCGATTGTCACGAAATGTAACACAAACATTCAAACATGCCTTTAGTTTTGTCAAACACCATAATGTTGACGTGTGGTTTTGAAAGAAACAACTACTCGATACATTACAAGTAACTTCAGCACAGACATTCATATTTCCCGAAGCAAAAATAACTATAACATTCCCATCAGCCTCAGTTGTATATTGTGTTTACTGCTGATTAGCAAATCCTAGCATGCTAAAACGTCAAAGCTTATATTCAATGATTTGTATTTAAGTATTCAGCATTTATTCAGTTAAACTGACTCAGACATGCAGTGAAGACATTTTCCTGAAGTTATCCGGAGGGGCTGTCTGTCAGATTGCAAATGTCCGTGTTGCCGGGAACTTTTCCTGCCAGAGCCCTAGTACAATGTCTGAGTGAGTCCAGGTGAGAATACAGTAGGAAAATGTCGACTATCAAAATTAGACAACAAGCAAGTGGGTGTGTTGAATATATTTCCGACACACAATGGACACAAAATTGAAAGAATACACATATTTCAGGATGCTCCAACCAGTCGCCTCCCCTCACCTGAATGTTCCGGATAATTTCCTGTTGTTGTGAATGTGTCTGACCAGGTCAACATCATGCTCAGTTGCTTAAAGGATCCAGATCACTTTAATTGGCCATTCTTTGCCTCCATATACAATGCACAGAGATAATGACTTTACCACATAAGTAATTAGAGAATGTGATAAATAGAACTGGTTAAGTTGGCACCATTTCAATGAAATATTTGAGGTAATCAATATTGTTATATTCTGCTTACAGTTTTTGTCATATATGTTAGACTATGGAATTAATTTGACATGCATTGCATAGAATCCATTTCTGCAAGAACATAGATAAATGGTTTTAATGAGGACAATAAGTTTGGAATCATTCCTACTATTTTGTCCCACTATGTCATGTGCGCCAAAATGGAAGAGGAGAAAGAATGGAGGCAGAAAGAAAATGATGTCTGGGGACAGGGGGGAAAGAGAGAGAAAGGTCTAGATGGAGGGGACGTCCACAGGCTTAATGCACCCTGAATGCTATGGGACATTATCGATGTGAGCAGGTCCCTCCAAATCGCTCCCCCCTGGGACCAGTGGAGTGTTGCACCCCTGAAAGACCCAATGCTTCATTGAAAGGGGTCAGAGGCGAGGCGCTGTGCTCCATTTAGCAGCCTACTCATGATGGATGAATGGAAGGAGGGAGGGAGGGATGGAGAGGAGGAGGAGGGCCGGTGCCATGCTGAGCGCAAGGGGGAACAGGCTGCCACCAGGGACGTCCTCCTGGAAACCGTGAAAGGTGGTAATGGGTGGTAATGGGTGATAAAGAGAACAGGCACAGGTGAAGTCAAAGGTGAACACATGGTTTGAGGTCTGCATTCCCATAAGCAGTTGGCTCGGATGCATTACTTGCAGAAGTCTTTGTGTCAAAGCAAACGGGATGGGAGTATTTCAGACAACATTTGACAAAAGTTTTAAACTTAGACTAAGTAATAATAGATATGGAATGTTATTTAATTAAGGAGGCCTCCCAATCTAAATGTAAATTTAATTTTAAAACTGAAAAAAATATTTATCCATGTTTAGAAAAAAGTGGAAAATTGTATTAAGCCACAGTATATTCAAAAAGATATCTACAATCAAATGAAAAAACAACATAATTATTAAAGTACAAGCCTACCCACTGTATATTTACTGAAAGATGCCTATGTTTTTCAGGGTCCAATTCACTTTCTGGTTCACTCTCTCCTAACCCATGCCAACCTGTCTCATACCTAATGAAGGTAAAAATGACATAAATACCCTTATTCATGTAAAATTGTAAAATTTGGTTTCTACACAGAATGGATATATTCTTTGCTAAGTAAATTTAAAGTCCATTTTATCAGCCAGTTTGAATGAGAAAGCAAGATAAGTAGTCCTGGTCTGCGTACCCAGCAAATGAGGTTCAAACGTGGCACAAACACAAAATAAATCAATGACACACAGCCATGAAGGAAAAGCTTGGCTCTCAGCCCAGACTTTGGGGCCTCTCCAGTATTCCTAAAATACATTTTAATGTTTTTCTCTGGTCCAAGACTCGCGATCCAGAGGTATGAGTAATCAGATAAATGGGAGCCATCCCAGAGGAGAGCAGACAACATGGATGACTGGATCAGAGTCCCATCGTCTGTGTACCATGACGCTTATCTCTGCTAGACTCGCCACCAGATAGCACTGCTAATTTGCTGAGCCACTGGCAAAGTCAAACGGTAACTCTTCTTCTGTCGTTTGAAGGAAAACCACTTCAAAAATCTGTCCGACTAGAAAATACCTCTGCTGTTATTCATGAGATAACTGTGGCATACAGGTAGAGTGAACAAAGTGTAACATTTGAACCCGTCATGCTAGCATAACTAATAGTGATGCTCCAGCCCCGTCAAAAGGTGCTCCTTAGGTTCCCTGACTGAAATCCTGAGAGGACGGGGTTTGTGTGTGCGTGTGTGTGTGGGTGTTGTTGGTTTTGATACCTATTCCTGGCCTTTTCCAGCACTGACCTTGTCAGGACCAGGAGTCCTCATGGGGACCAAAGCCCATCTATAGTCCTTGTTTCCACTCCACACAGAAACGACTACAAACACTCAAACAAGCATACCGGGCCAATAGGTGGAGATAAATACTACATCAACCCTCCGTCAAATAAAATAGAAGAACACTGTGGTCCAAGTACTACGAGGCAGATTCCTGTGAATGCCAGTAATGTGGTGCAATAATGCTAAATTTATTTATAATTTATCTATTAATTAGACCAAGCAGTGCTGATCAAACGTAGGGAAACTGGTATTAACCGCCATTGTTTTTGTTTGTGGCGCAAGCTCATAACACAAAGCGACAGCATGAACGAAGTAAGATGTGACGTCGTCATTTTCCAAACGCTTCGTTTGACATGTATTTTCAAGGGCTTTGAAAACCTTTGGAAGATTTTCAAAAGATTTTTGGAAGAGAGAAGTAAGTGACTTAGAAGGTTATTCTTTTGTCATCTGTAGACCAAACTTGAGATAATGTTGTACCAAGAGGGCATGATATTGAGTTAATTGTACATTTAAATAATTATTAAATGTAGAGATAAATAAGAATATCACTGTCATTTAGTTGAAGCAACGATGTGCTAAAATATAGGTTAAAATAAGGACTGTTCTTTAGTGAATCCAAATCAATTTCACTCAGATATTAGTGAATCTAAATAAATTTCTTGCAGATAATTGGTAAATCTAAATAATAAATCTAAAAAAACTATTGCAATGTGAATATGTTTTCCTTTTGAAATTGATCGGGATTTACCAAATCCTACAAATGTTTTGTTTTTGCTTTAGTTCATTTATTCACTGCTTTTTAATAAAATTTGTAGCACTTAAAATCTTCTCAATTATACTACATGTCACTTTGTTGCCATACATATTTAAGTAACCCATAATTGTTACAGTGTGTGGACGATGTATGCCCAAACGAAGAAGAAACGTTTGTTCGCCCAAATTTGTTTGTACAATGTTAATGAGGCAAAAAAGTCATTTCTGAGGTCCTGGTTAAGGTTGGGGGTAAAATGTGAGTTGTGGTTAGGCATGGATTGGTCATGGTTGAGGATGGGGTAAAGGCATAAAGTTTTGGTTCTGCTGTCCAAAATGAATTGAAGTTAATTCATGTCTTGATAAGTATAGCTTTGTGTGTGTGTGTGTGTGTGTGTGTGTGTGTGTGTGTGTGTGTGTGTGTGTGTGTGTGTGTGTGTGTGTGTGTGTGTGTGTGTGTGTGTGTGTGTGACTGTAAAAGAGGGAGGGATGGAGAGAGGAGAAAGAGAAAAGTGAGAGGCTGTGTAGGAGGCGGCAGCTATGCTCGCTCCTAGGAGAGACTGGGAGGACGGAGGGTCATTATTGACTGAATGAATTTTTAAAGAGGTCCCTCATTTGGGGGGTGGGCGGGGCAGTATGTCTGTGACTGTATGTGTGTGTGAAGCCATACTAACAACTCATCTACACCATATACAGCTCTCCTCTCCGCTCCTTTTCTTCCTCACCCATGTTTCCAATCGGGCCAATGTACAGAGCATATAGTAGATGCCCACCACACACAACCTCGAGCCCCATGACCGATTTCGACCCTCGTGCATCTCCGTGTAAGCTCCACAGTTTCCATGCACACCAGGAAAGCCTTATTGATTGCCCTTTCACGCCCTTTAACAATCAATGGCAGACCTGGTTTCAGGAGGAGCGCCTGTGGGAGGAAGGAGGTAGGGAGCAGGCAGAGGAGAGGAGAAGCTCGGTTGGTGAGGGAAACAACAGCGAATCCTTGGGTTTTTTGGGGGGGGGGGGGGGGGGGGGGGGGGGGGGGGGGGGGGGGGGGGGGGGGGGGGGGGGGGGGGGGGGGGTTCGCCGGGAGGTGGTAAAAGGACCAAGAGGGGGGAGGGGGGTTACTTGAGGCCACAAACCTCCAGCTCTGTGGATGTTGAGAGCGAGGCCAGCCCGTAGCTGCAAGAAGCACCCAGAGGCAGTGCATGTTTTGCGTGGAGGAAGATAGAGAGAGATGGATGTGTGGTTGTGTGTGTGTGTGTGTGTGTGTGTGTGTGTGTGTGTGTGTGTGTGTGTGTGTGTGTGTGTGTGTGTGTGTGTGTGTGTGTGTGAGGGGGGTGATGCAGTGGGTTTAGAAAATGCTCTGCATGTTCACTGACCCTGGCAGATAGCAGACGAAAGAGGGAGGGGGGGTATTCAATCATACTAATGAGCGAGGGAGGGAGGAAGGAAGAGAAGAAGAGAGGGATGAAAGGGTGTGCAGCAAGGCAAAAAACAAAAAGAAACGTGGTGGGGAGGGGGTGTTCTTTGGCAGTGCCAAGCAAACAACCAGCTTCTCTAGCAACCCCCCACACACACACATAGCATCTTTATACACTCTATGTCTCTCTCTCTACACACACACACACACACACACACACACACACACACACACACACACACACACACACACACACACACTCACTCCCGAGAGCAGCCACACTCATTAGTGCCAGCGAGACCCGCTGTTGGATGGAGCTGAAACACCAGCTCAAAGCAGCCCCCCCCCCCTCTCTCTCTCTCATTCATTCTCTGCTGATGTCCCTCTCTCGCTCACTCTCTGTCTGTCTCCACACTCTCTCCATCGCCGTCCTCACTCCACCCTTCTCAGCCAATTTGCCCCTCTTGTTGTTTCTCCCTCTCCTCTCTCCATTCATTTGCCTCCCTGTACCTTCTCCTTTATCATTTGTCCACTTGATTCTACACACAATGCTCCCCTCCCACCCGTCCATGCTTAATCGCACCCCTGTTTCTTTCTGCTCTCAGTCTCCCTTAACTGTCCATCCATTTGTCCTTCCCTCCCTTGTTTCCTTTCCTCCCCACTCCTTTCTCACCCGTCCATTGGATTCCCTGCACAATCATCCCCTCCAATCCTTGCCTTGTCTCTGCTCTCATGGTGGAGGGGTGATTTGGAGGATTAGGCCAGTGGCAGGGTTGTTGCTGTGTCAGTCTAACAGGGAAGGATCTGGACCAGAGCTCAGTTCAAATCCCTTCCTCCACGCCTGCCTGCCTGTCCGCCGAATTAGAAGCGTTCCATCTTTCATCTCACTCATCCTTTTCTCTTTCCTCCTGTACTTACTCCACATCCAGGTGTTTGTTTCTCTGGCACCTTTCAGTGTCCTGGGCATATTTCAATGCCACTTTTGTCAACCTTTTTCTCATTATCTCTGACGTTCTCCTATCCCCTACCCTTCTTTTTAGGTTCAGGTCAATTTCTATGAAGCTCGTTCACCTTTGAGCCCAAAGCACAACTGAATAATAACTAATAACTGAAATCATTAGAAAAATGTGTTTTAGTCCATTTCTATTCAGCTTTAAATGGCTTGATGCTTCCAGTTTTGCTCTGACTCTGACATCTCTGAATTTGGAAATCATTATTTTTGTATGCCAAGAAACACCTTGAAAAAAACACCTTAGTTGGCTTAAAAATGCCACTCTATCCTCATAACCCAATCCTCCTTAAAATATCGGCAGGAGGGGGGCTAATGCTCTTTTTAATTGCGGCTCAAGGCAAGTATACAGTCAATCCTCTTGGATAAGAGAGTTTTTTTCCCCTCAGCAGCCTTAGGTGGGCTAAGGGAAGCAGGTTAGCTCCGCTTTAGTCAGGTTTTTTTTGCAGTAAGTCACAAAATAGCTGTGTTTGGCAGGTTTCCTTTGGGCTGTTTCTCTAAAAATTGGGTTATTTAGGATTCAACACTATCAGCTGAGACTGAGGTGAGAGAAAACAATGGATGAATCTGTTTTGGCATCAAGATCCTTTACGTTTATGTGCACGTCAGAAACACATAGGAAATCAGATGATCACACAGGTTGTAAACAATCCAGATATGATGCAATCGCGTGGTGTCGAAATAAGTAGTTCACGAATTGGAAAATTTGTGTGAACGCCACTTCGGAACAACAACTTGGGAAGTAGAGATTTTTTCCACGAGTTGCTGACGTCATCACTTATAAACCAATTAACGAGATTTTACACTCAGAATTACAATCAAAAATAAGGCATAGCTAAGTCACTGGTATCTATGAGTGTCTACTGAGGGCCATTCAAGTTGTACAAGGAATCAATAACCAAAGGAAATTACTTTAATGTACACAGTGTTCATAAAGACAGTGGAAATGTGACAAATGTCGTAGGTAGTGTGAACAGAAGCTTTGGATCAGGAGACATGTCAGTAAATGTTCATTGCCTGTGATATAATTCAGCTGAATGTCTGAATGTGGCCCAGCAGCAGCAGCAGTGACAGTCATGGTGCTACGTTACTGTCTCTGCCACCAGCCTCACTGGACCGGACCCAGGGGAGGGGAGCAGGTTACACTGATGCTGTCTGAAGGACACTGGGACGAGTGTGTGTGTGTGTGTGTGTGTGTGTGTGTGTGTGTGTGTGTGTGTGTGTGTGTGTGTGTGTGTGTGTGTGTGTGTGTGTGTGTGTGTGTGTGTGTGTGTGTGAAGGTCTGTCATAGACTACATTTTGGGGACAATTTTCAGTCTAAAGAGCAGTTAATTGGGCACACCGTGTCCAAACGGGGACACAAGTTGTGTCTCTAATTTAGAAAAAGCTGATCTTTGAGTCAGCGCTCAAGGGTGCAAGTGTCTGTGTGTGTGTGTGTGTGTGTGTGTGGTGTGTGTGTGTGTGTGTGTGTGTGTGTGTGTGTGTGATAGAGAGAGACAGAGAGGATTTTAAAAGTTGCTTTCCAGCATGAATCCCTGCACATTTGTGCCAGAACCAAGCAGAGGCCACAATAGCTTTAGACTAAAAGTGACAATGGGCCAGCGGAGAGTCCACATTGTTGGGAGTCCCTGGCAGAGATTAGTGGGAGAGAATTCAGCGACAGTCACATGAATAGAGGCCTGATCAAGGCCAGTGTGTTAAACACGTGTGTGCTCACACACTCAACTCTGTGCGTGGGTAAAATTATATATCAGATTTTTTTTAATACCATACATGAGCTTTGAGTGGCAGAGAGACGAGATAAAAGAAAAATCCCAACATTAAGAGGAAAATATGATTGATTTAAAAAAAAAAAAAAATCTTGATGTTAGTGAAAAGTTACTTCAAAAATCTCAGAATAATGATTCAGAAGAACCTTCTAAACAGAAAGGCCACACTGGCTATGTGAGCGGTGTGTGTGGGACGTCTTGCTTTCATTTCGGTGCCCGGTGTGATCAGGTTAGAGTGTCCACACTGCCTGCTCATGTGCACGTCAAGCTGCTCTTCCAGAGAATCTAGGTCTCGCCTATTTTCTTTCTATTGGCAGAATAGACAGTGAAAATGATTATTCACCACAGTTTCAATGTTTATCTCTTGAATATGTCACAACATAAATATTTTCAACACTTCCTGTACCCGTTTCAAAGTAAAATAACTCTAATTCTGTTGACTGGCTCCGTTCATTAATTTTAACAATGTTTTGATTATTATTGCATGACTGCCATTTAGTTGTGTATAAAGCCGTACTTTTATTTGAGGAAATGCAGTTGTAATACCAGAAACCTCCCATTGCAGTCCTGCAGCAGAAACGCGGCGCAGCTGTCACGCACTGCTCACGCTGAGTCTCATCTCATCGACGCCACGTGGTCCTGCTGCATGTAACGTCAACACTCTGCCAGATTGTTGTTCTCCATCGAGGTAGAAAAGCTCTGCCTATTCCTCTGCCTTTTTTAAAACCTTTTTCTGTCACCTGCCTATCTGCTGAATATTTATCTCTATCTGTTTTTTGCTGGCGCCAAACATCATCTACATGACTTCTGTTCCTGCCATGCTCAGCCAGATCTCGTTACCACTCTTCCATGTTGAACTCCTGCCAGCCTTTGTCTCTGCCTCACCTCTATGATCTCTGACTGCTCACTGGCTTGTTGGACTCTATGATCATTCACTCTGTCACCACAGAATTTGTATTAGTTTCACAATAAACCTTTGAAAACTATCCTCTGACTCTTCTCCTGTAAGACTCTTCCTTTTAGGTTAACGCTTTACAAAGGATTCCCCTGAGAGAAACTATCCCATCTTAATATACACATATACTATACTATACAATAAATAACATGAAATAAATATGAATTAAAATACCTATTCAGCTTTTAATTGAAGCAGGATCAGCATTGAAGGTCCCTTGGACCTTTGTGCAACTCCCTGATTCAGAACCTCTATGATCTTTGGATTCTGCACAAAGGAGCAGATATTTTGGTTGGGTAAAGGCATCATGCACATGTTAGTGGTGGACCTTGATTCTACTTTCTAAAATAGTAATGTTTTGTAAATGGACTAAAGGAAGCTGTGTAACCTTTCCTAGGCCTGATCAAAAATATTAAGAATAAAAACAACAGAATTATCCTCCTTTATTGTTGCAAGGGCTTTTATTACTGCTATTACCATGTGCATCACATTATTCAGTACCTGTTTCATCGCAGTTAAGTAAGTGTTAAGAAATATATCGCAATGTTAATGAAAGTGATGAGAAATTTCTTTGATCTGCAACACAATTTAATGGTGCCTTACCAAATCCTTTCACCAGGTGTTGTGGAAATCCATTCAGTTTTTTTTGTGTAATCTTACTTACAAATAAACAAACAAACAGACAGACAGACAAACAGACATAAAAATATAACCTCCTTGGCAGAAGTAGAGAAAACCACAAAAGTGTGCAATATTTGCATGGGTTAGGGGAACGTCTGTAACATCCAAGCCCTTTGCAGAACCAGCGACTGATCACACCATGCTGATTAAGGCTGTCAACTCCATTCAACTCTTGTATTTTGCAATATATCAGAGTTGTAACTTCCTACTCTGTGCATCGGTAGCAATGTATTTTATGTCAACCAGCAACGATTGGTTTACCAGGGATGGAGAGGGGAGCAACCAAAGCCGAGGAGATGGAGTAGGCTTCAGTTAATTGGAGTGTGGTGGAAAGACCCAGGAGGTGTCCAGGAAAAGTTTGTGATGCTCCAGATAAAAAAAAAAAAAACGTTCTGAGGAAGGATTACAGTCTAAAAACAAAGCCATCAATGACGAGGACAAACACGGATCACCAGCAGTGTGGCTCTTCCTTATTGGAGAGTGCTGAAAGAAGAGAGGGGACTGAGGGCAGACAGGGATTGTCGACTTAATGCTGTACGACAGGTTGGCATTTGAAAAATATTTGGAGTTGTCTGTGTACCTGTAAAATGTTATTGTATTTTACAGTGTTTGTGTAATTACTGTCACTGCCAGAGGGAGGAGACACAAGTTCTGTACTGCAAGTAAAAGGGAAATACTTTTATACATTAGCATTTGCTAAGACAACACATTATACTATATTTTTCTTTTTTCACTTAGAAAGGAGAATGTGAGCAACTGGAAATAATAACCGCTAAAATGGACATAAACTGACTGATCACTGGGGCTCGATATTATTAATTAAAATTTGAATCAGCATTTTATTCAAAATTAGGCAAGGCCAAATTGTGTGTGGCTACAATAAAAAGGATTCAGGTCGTGTTTTTGATTATTTTTGAGTGATGACAGTTAGAAAAATAAGATTTTGGTTGACGTGTGTTGAAGAATCACCCGTGCATGTCACAGGCCTCTAAGCAGCAGCCCCTACTGGGTTTGTTAAGGGCATAGTGAACGTGAGCCTGACATTTACTCTCACAGCCAGCGGCCTCGCTGGATACACAGGGAGAGTCCGCAGATCAGAGGGAGCGGGAGCACGGAGCAGCGTCAAACAGGCTTAAAAGATGATGTTGACTTTCTCAACACCACACAAGCCAGTACAGTGAGGGCGCACACACACACACACGCACACACAGAGTCAAATCCAGGCGTACAGACAGACGTGACACGCGTATTAAGTTGAGAAAGATATGAAGATATACATGACAGGAAAGAAAGCAGGTAAAAATGGGACAAGTACACCGCACACACACACACACACACACACACACCCACAACACACACACACACAGAGTCCTTCCACCTGCCTGCCAACAGTTATTTGATCAGAGTGGTTTCAACGCTTGCCAGTGATGGAATTCGCTCTCCGCACATTTGTGCTCCAGCGGGAAGCCCAAAGATGAACGTGGGAACGTCTCAAAGCCCACAGGCTGGAAAAAAAAGAGAGAGAAAGAGAGAGAGAATGCTGATATTGACAGAAAAACACCCAGATGCTTCAGCCTACCCTGGGATCACATGTACAGAATTAGACCTGGATTCTGCTGATAATAAGAAATGATGTCACTGTTGCTGATAATGAGACATAGTTTGTAGCCTTTAGTTAATGAATATTTCCATAAGTGTACTTATATTTAAGGGTGTGTGGACCTAAACCACGACAGAATGAATCATAAAGAGGGGGTCCCACCATCACTATGGGTTCAGCCCTGGCTCTGGAAGTATTTTCCCACCACCGTAAATTCCATTTCAAAGTTTTATTCTCATGATTCCATATCCTCAATGTCTGGATGATTAAATGATTCAGTATGATGACCATCAGTCTTTTCTTACTCCTAGAAATGATCTTTTTCCCATCATCTACCATTCTCTGCTGCTAAAAGAGACCAGCTAGTTGTGTGAATCAGAGCTGCTGAAACATCAAAATGCTGCAATTGGAAATTACACTGCACCAAATTCATACAAAACTGAATCAGCTTTGGAAAGTGTTCGGACTCAACCCTGTGAAACATCACTTATAGCTCTCCTAAAAATAAATCTGTAAATGTTTTTAAAAGACCCGTTGATCCTGTTGTTTAGCCTCACTATGCGATACTAGAAATATGCTTCCTTTGATTAATGTGTTCTTCCCTTTATAATTTAGATTTTAGACCAGATTATAATAATTCTGAATCAATAATTTGTTACCAGGTGCAGTATTTGAAGGTCTTTCTGCAGCAGTATTTGAAATTGTATCTTTATTTTATAAGTAAAAAAACATTTTAAAATTGTCTGTTTGTCCACACGTTGCAGAAACTGCATCTGAATATTCTGGGATGTTTTGGGGAATGGTTATTGCTTGAGTTCAGGCACACGTCTGAATGTTCTTGGATATGGGGATGTAGGTGTTCGGGAGGGTTGCATGTGTTCCTTTAAGTAGGCAAGTAGAAAGCCTAATTGGCCAGACTCACTGTTAGTGGTGCACACAGCAGAGTTTTCAGCTCGGTGATCAGAGGTTTGTTACAGAAACGCTCTGTTGTATGTTCACCTGCTAGTCTGTATCTGTGTGTGACTGCTGTTTGATTGTTTCAGGTAGAGCACAGTGGATGTTGGAACTGCAGCTGCAGCTGGAAACAAGTGATCGAGACCAGTGGGACCATAACAACCCTCTGAGGGTTCGGGGCTACAAGTGACTTCTTTCACATTGCATACGGCCATTTGATCCACTGGTAATTTCAAACCATTGATTATTGCAGCTTTGAAGGAGCAGGCTTGGAGCTGTTCCAGCTGCCTAACAGTCACCTCTGATTCTCTCACTCACCTCCAACCAAACAAAGCCCTTTCAAACACACTCAGATCTCTTGCTTTGGCCTTTTGTGTAGCTGTTTTACCTAATTATCGAACCATTATTGTGTTTAAGATGCAGTCATGTTTTGTGTCCCCTGGGGACAAAATCTAAAGTCATTATCATTATCATAAAATGTTCTCTTAAGTTGTTTTCTGTCGATACTGCAGCTTCATCCAGACTCTGGTACCAAATCAGCTGCGGCAAGATGGCAGCGCCTGCATCTGGGATGTATTGGATTCACTTTTGTCGTTCATTTTTATATACAGGGTATATGTTCCAAAGGAATTTCAGAGCATTGTTGATTTGTGCATATAGATTCATGAAAAAATCGACTGTTAATATGGAATAATGACAAAATTCATAGTGTAATACCTTCATTGAATTATTATATTGCTTCTGATTAAAGATATATTTTTAAAAAAAAAAATGATTCACCATATTCCAAAAAAACAACATTTCTGAGATGGAACACATGGAGCAGTTGTGTGTGTTGTACACAAGATGAATTGACGCTGACACTTTGACCACATGTAGTTCCCGAACCCGCACCCCCTCTTGATCTATGTGCTAATGCTATCACTTATCTCTCCTCTCAGATCACAGGCATGAAGGGAAATAATCCGCAGTGGTGGTGGTGGTGTTCAGACTCTGACAGGCACACACTCCTACAGACGCACAGGGACACTCTCTCTCTCTCTCAGTCAGTCACACACATACTGTACAGACACTGATGGAATAGATACACATACAAAAAGATAACAGTCAGATAAACAGACAGCTGCATGTGCCAGACGCAGATGTTCACATGCACATTCAGAAATATGAAATATACTTTATGCCATCCCACTTGACAAACACACGCGCACACACACACACACACACACACACACACACACACACACGATCAATGATTATGTTCTTACAATTCTTAATTAAAGTTTTTTCACTATTTGTACTTAAGCATAATCAATGTAGAGGAATCACAGACTACATGTAACAGTTATGTATTTAGAGTACAAAATATGAGTAAGTGTATTTAGTTACACTTACAATTTAAATAGTTGGTAGTCATTAGATAATATTAAGGGATTATTTTAAAGTCTGTACTACTCACTCTGTAATTTAAAAGTAGTTTTTGTTTAATTGTAATCTCCATTTATTTAAACTCTTGCTCATCAAATACCTACCAAGCAAGCTACCTACTTAGCCAAATTGCTAACTGATGGCAGATCAGCCTTTTAGCATTGTTAGCATGCTAGCTAACGTGATAAGCAGGCCCTACCTAATAAACAAAAGCAAACCAAAGAGAAGAGCAACTTTACAACATGATTTTGGCTAAGTATTGTTTTGCAATAATATATCTACCAGGCTGAAGTTAGAAGTGCAAATGTCCTCCCTGTCTTTACACCTGAATCTGATCGGACCGTGATGTGCCTTGTCTGTTTTTGTGCAACTCTCCTGAAAGCTTACTGATACAGCACTACCAGTGGAAACCATGGGGGGCAGTGTAGCCACTAGATTAAGGCAGACGATCGTAGGACACAAGAAATAATGGGGTAACTTTTTGAGAAGAGAATTTGCTGTCAGAAACTCTCGACTGTGATGATCTGCCCTCTAGTGAAGAGTAAGACCTAACAACCGTAACGTAAAGGAAACACGGTACGCAAGTGTATGGGCAGTGACGGTTACATCGTTTGAAATGAAAGTATCTATCTTCGTATATGTAAAAAACGCATAAATGAGCCTTAATACTCCTTTATGCAAAGTCCGTCACCAGAACTTTATCACTGAGGAAAGACACACTGCTGTTAACTTTGAACATGTATTTGTTTTCATTCCTGTGAGAACCTCAAATGATACACAAGTCTTCTTGATCTAAACTACTAAAATCGTGACATGTCAAGAATATTTTCTCTTTCAATGGCTTTTTTTTCTTGCAAATTGTTGCAAATGTTTTTTTGTTGTTTTTGATGGCGAAAAACACAAAAGCCTGTAACAACAACGGTTTCAATTTTGCATCACACACAAATCAAGCGGCAGCATGTCAGTTATAAGTGGAATGTTTGATTCTTGAGGAAGAACCTTGACCATGTGTAGCATTCTGTTTGATGCTCTGAACTTCGAGTCCTGCAGCCTGCATGGAAGATCAAAACCGTGGACCACACAAGACACTCATACACTTTCTTATCTATGTCTGTCTCACTGTCTCTATCTCCCTGTGCTGCAGAGAACAGTATCTACTGTGCTGACTCTACACATCAAACCAACAAGACAAGAATAAATACGTAATGTGCAAAGTTTGAAACACAAAATAATTCAGAACTTTTGCCCCAAAATTTTTTTAAAACCTTGTTATTGTTTCATTAAAAAAACTTCACAGGCAATAATCAGTCCTTTGATTGATGCATTAGCTGTAGGAACGCTGCATCAACACAGTAGATGGTGGTAATGCACCTTGTCGTTGGTTATCACCCACCAATAAACCAAACAAAGAAGAAGGGTTTATTGGCAGGTAATGCACCTTGACGTTGCAACCCGCCAATAAACCGAACAAAAAAGAAGAAGAAGATGCGGTAATGATTGCAGTGCCTCCTGGAACGGTTTACCAACACAGTAGATGGCCGTGATGCACCTTGATGTTAGTTGCGACCCGCCAATAAACCGAACAAAGAAGAAGAAGATATATTAGTAGTCTGTTCTGTTTACAACTAACAATATGAATTCCACTGCTTCCAGCTGTGTGTTTGTGAGAAGGATGAGTGTGTGTTAGGGCCCTGATCCACAATGTACCCTGGCTGTTTCTTCTTTTCGAGGCACATAACACACCCATTCAAATGTGCAGAAAAACCCAATACAACACAGGAAAATACACAGCAGTCACTTATGTACAGAAACACAAAACACATAGGCAGAGGCGCACACCCACAGAGCAGAGCAGACTGCAGGCTGCAGAGCTCTGCCAAATGATGGGGTCCTAAGAGGCAGTGGCAGTGACCTTGGCTGCCCTTGTGTGTGCCTGACTCCAGCTGGGCGTCCATTAGAGGGCTCCACAACAGACGCTGGCCTCTGCTGAGAGCCAAGGGTCGGATGCTATACACACAAACACGCACACAAACACACACACATCCACCCTCAGTTGCACATGTGCCACATGGACACAAAGACCAATGCACACATATACGCCAACGCACAGTTAGGTATCGACAGCGTGTGTGTATCTGAGCATTAGTACGTGAGGGTATTTCATAAACATGCTTCGATGTAACATTTGTGCGTCTGTGTGTGTATTTACCAGTGGGTGTATGATGGAATATGACAGTGAGTGGGGAGCGAGGGACGGGATGTGTGACTGGTGATTTGGAACCTCAGCTGAGATGCTTAACTGTGTGGATGTGATCCTAAAACATGTCATTTATTTTACATAGCTCTCTTCCATTAAAGGACGGGCTCACACTTTTTCAAGTCTGTCTCAAAACAGTCATCAGGCCCCTGAATGTTCAGAGAAAATGATTTTGTTTGTCGTCAACATGTTCATCATGGCCATGAGGAGATCCCTTTCTCATTGGATTCCATTGTTAGTGATGGGGAACAAGTTTATTGAAAGAGCCTTTCGCAGTGTGAGGTCCACAACAGAAATGTGTATCTCCCAAGGTTACAGTCATTTTAGTATTAAATGTCAGTGTCTGCTACTGCCCTCCACCGCAGCTCAGCCAAGAAACACAGAGGGAAATCCATACATGCTTTTGATTATCTTGTTTCGTTGTTTAAATTCAATGGGTGAGGTATTTTAATAAGTTTTACCTAGTTTCAATGTATTACCTCCGCCAAGGAGAATATGTTTACATTAACATTTGTAAGTTTGTTAGTTAGCAGTATTACACAACAATGTACTGAATGAAATTAAGTGAAGAGTTGTGATATGAGTCAGGGAACAACCCACTGAAGTTTGTTGTGAATTGACCAGGGGGCGGATCTAGTACTTTTCTTTTCACATCTTTTAACATGGTGAGATATGTAATTTTTTGAGATTTTTGCTTATTTCCTAGGGACTAATATGGATCTTAATCTAAAAAAAAAAAGCTTGATTTAGTTAGAGATAACTTTAAGGTTTGTGCTAGTGTAGTTTTAAATGTATAGTTTTATTTCCTTATCTTTACTTCATACTGTTACAATCAACCATGAAAACCTTGTAAACATTGTTAATTTGTACCTTTGTTTTGCAAAGTGTTGTATGAATAACATAATAATGTTATGCCTATAAAAGAAGACTGAAGGTTTCAAAGTTTCACAAATAATTGTTTAAAAAGATACAACTGTACACACAGTCCCTTTAACTTCACATAGGTTGCACCAAATTTCACACACTCATAAATATAAGCCCACGAAATGTTAATAGAATCTTTCATGGCTCATGTTCCATCCTTTCACCAAGTTTTGTGGAAATCTGTAGTTTTTGTGCAATTCTTCTCACAAACAAACAAACCAACCAAATAATGGACAGTGGCAAAAACATAGACAGAAATTCAGACCAAAAGATATGCGATATGCTGTTATTTAAGATACAAATCACATTTCTTTGCAACTCATATGTTTGATTTCAGGTAATTTGGGATTGCAGATCATCTTGGTGGGTTTGTGATCTCATCATCTCTTTGCACTTCTTATTAACATCCCCATAAAGAGCATGTCATTGATCTCCATGCCAATACCTAGCACTTCTTTCCATCCTATTTAGATAGATTTGCTTTGCGTTGTTTTCTAATGAGCATTGTGCAGTGACTGTTCATTTACAGTACCAGGAAGGCAGCCTCAACCAGAGATGGTAGCTTAGGACTGTGAGACTGATTGCTCCCACAGCTGGCTGGCCTTCCTCCTTCCTCCTGACAGAAAGAGGGGAAGGCTAATTTTACCCTGTCTCCTGTCTGCAGCCGAGCCACTGAGCCACAACACTGGTATGCTGCAGTCACCACCTCACAGCACGCCATATCTCCCTTCCCCTCTCTGTCTCACTGTAAGCCGGTCAAATGCAGCACCATAACCATCATTAAATCGTTCTGGCTGATCACACGCTTTAATTGGACCGTACTGGTGGGGCCCGGGAAAAAATGGTGCCTTGTTAGCTCAGCTGCAGAGCAGAGCGAATGCACAAACAAACAAGCAAACAAATGAGGATATAAACAAACCCCGTGGAAGCTGACTTGGAACGTCGGACCTGATATGTAGCAAAGGGAAGGCTGACCTGCAAACACAGGAACTGATAAGAAGACATGGTGCGTTGTAGTGCAGAGGGATCACAGGGTTTTGTATCTGCCAATTTTATTTTTGCCTGGTTTCAGATGATCCTTTGGAGAAATGGTGCTTTTCTGCCACAAGTAAGAAAACGTCTGAAATATATACAACACAGCAGCTATTTAGAGGCAAGCTATAGTAAAATGAGTATCAAGATTTCATATAGCCTCCAATATGCCTCTAATGAAACTATTAATGCTGTAGTTTATCCATGGAAACAAACCTGCTCTATTCTTTTAATAGCATTTATTCTTTGTTATTGTAACCAGTGCAGTGCCATTTGGAATTGACCGTTTACTTGTCCTGTGTTAATGTTCCAGAATTATTCCTTTTCAATAGTGAGTCCTCCTCAAACAGTTCTACAATATACCGTCACTTTTTATTGTTTGTGTGCAGAGCCTTTTATAAATAGTCTATAATGCAGAGTGAAGTTAGAAAACTTTGTGTTCATCCTCCCTGGTTTATCCGGAGTGAAGATTTTAAAGTCCATTTTTTTCATACATTCGAACTGAATTTACTTTATTACTGTTCACGTAAGAGACATATATATGTTTGGACTGCACATAATCTTCAGACCCAAGTTCACAACTCTTCAAAATAAAAGCCCAGTAATTCTGCTGGATAAAAAGCATTGCAGCAACAAAACAAACTATGTGCTTTTACACTTGGCTAAAGCGGAAGTGATTCTATGAATGTTGCTGCCATGACGGAGATCAACAACTGCAAAACTGTTGAATATCTGTTTCAGTCCAAGGTAATAGAATTTTTGTTTTTATAAAACTAAGAAAATGATCTGGCTGCGATTCTGACCCATGGGCCACCAGTTGCTGACCACTGCTGTAGTTTATCCGAAGAGGAAGAAGAAGACATGTTCAACTCGGTCCGCAGACTGCCTGTTAAGCCCCACCCACACTCATCGCAAGGCAGTGGTCACCTGTTTATTCTCATAATCTTCATTTTGAATATTGCAACACCAAATTCAACGCTGCACTGATAGGATGAAGAGTTCTCGAGATATGCATTCCACAGACAGACAGACAGGTGTTTGTGGAATTAGTAGGTAGATAGCAGTTTACAGTTTTATATTACCATTACTATATTACTACATATTTAGTGCTCACAGAATAGTGAACACGAGTCTGCTCCCCTCTCCTCTGTGCTGTTTAATTTGGAATGTGTGCATTGTAAGATTTTCCATTTAGCGTTGAGGGACTTGGAGAATTCACTGGGTCTTTTCATTTTCACGCTTTGCTGAAGAAAAGCGCGGCCCATCTGACAATAGTTGCTACAAGTCACCTTGGTGCTGCTTTTATCCTGACGGATAATTCAAGGTTGTTGATGCTGCACATGCCGTCAACACTAAATTTAAGAGCGTTGGTACAATGCAGCTCCCTGGAATCCACTGACATCGGTATGCTGATGTTGCTTCAGTGACTGTAAAGACCACTGTTATCACAGACACACATTATTGATCCTGGCTGGGGAATTTTTTTTTTTTTTGTCTTGCCTCTGACATGGTACTTTGCAAAAAGGGCACTTCAGCCTGGAAATGATTACTGTCACAAACACTAAATATACCAAATACACCAAATATTGATGAAGAGAGCAGAACTTGGTGAGTTTCATTGCCTGGTTCAGGACCTAAAACTGTAAAGGGATCGCTCCGGGACATATTTCAGGACGTCAGGATGACAGTTTGAAGAACTGCTGAAACAGCTGGCACCGAGATAAAAAGTATTTTTAATTTGAGGAAGGTCCTGTTTGTTGGTAACAGTCTCAGCTGTGCACATTCGGTTCAATCATCTACTCCGACAGCAGTTGTGTCGCCTGTTGCTTGAACCTAACTAAATCTTTAAAGGCAAAACTATACAAAATAAGGGTTAGGGTTAGCTAACCCTAACCCTAACCCTAACCCTAACCCATCATTCGCATTGGACCAAAAGTAAGTAATTGGTGATTAGTTTTAAGAGACATTTTAGATTTATTCATGGTTATTTTATTGATTGTTTTTAATAATAACCCTTTTAATAATAAACCAGTTTTTGTAGGGCTTGTCACATCTCTATGTTTCGTTGTTGGTGTTTCCAATAGTTTTTTTTAATTCTCTTGATATTTAGATTTTCCGTGACTTTAAGCAGCACCTGGTTTAGATTTTATTGTGCCATGAGGGAAATTTGTTTTCACAGTCATTTCAGTACAATCAACACAAAAGGACACATTTCAGCAGTCAACCCACCAAACAAAGGCAACACCCCGAACATCACATGAAACATAAAGACATATACAAACAAATCACATTCATCGTGGCAAGTTATACCTTGACAAAAAACTTGACCATGGTCCAAAAACATAAATATTGCTGTAATATTGCTCAAAGAAATTCTGTTGCTGTCGTGAAAGCTCACACTGACTTGTTAAAGGTTCCAAAATTATTAACAAAGTGCAAATAAACCGCACAAAAAAAAATGTGTCAGTTCGATAAAGTCTTTGAAAAGGAGTGCAGGGTTTGATCAATCAAATATACTTTCATAAGTGACATATTTGACACAGTTGCAGCTACTTAAAGATGTATAACTATGATGGTACTGTTGTGTTGAGACGTTTGTCCCTCTGTACGTGTATTCAGGAAAAACCCTGCTGGTGATCTGTAGTTATGAAAAGCTCTCCATTGAAGTAGGTGATGAAAATTTGAAAAACATCAACGATTGTCATGTCAGCAACAACTAGGGAAATAAAGGCCAGGTTGAAATTAACTGTAATCATCCTTAAAGCACACTCAGTAGTTGAGTGGTGAGCTGTTGGGAAAGGTTGCGTTCAAGGCTCCGCTGTAGTGCACTAAACAGGACACCCAATTCAGGACAAAATGAGAGAGGAGGAGGAGAGCTCCCTCCCTCTGACTCTCTGACCTTCTCAAAATGAGTAGCGTGGGGGAGAGTAGGGAGAGGGAGGACTGGAGGTAGGGAGAGGTCATCCCCCCTTCCAGCCCAGCACCCTCACCCATGAAGCTGAAGGTGAGGGTGGTTCAACCATGCCGCCTGTGGACGTCAGAGACAGAATCAAACCTATATCACCTCTTAGCACTGTCATTCTCCAGCACCTGAATGTACACTATGCACACAACAACACAACAACACAGCACACACACACGCAGCATAAAACATTCCCATTCATCACAGCCACTTTGGACTTTGCTGATCCTCCTACATAGGAGCATAATCTCTCTCTGGCCCAATACACAGCTGGTTAACATGTGGTTTCTGTGATCCGATCACAAGTGGACAGGTCTACACTACAGGTACAGTACAGGTGTGAACGCACTCAGATCGGGTAGCGTAGGTTGGGTCAGCTCACATAAGCTACTGTAATTTGTCCATATTCACATTGTAGTGTTTACTGATACCATACAATCAATAATTCTAGGCAATGGAAAGGCCTTTTCTGCTCTATTCAATCTACAGTAACATCCAACTACTTTGTACTACAATCTAGTTATGGCTTCCCTATAAGAATATATGTAGTATTTGTTGACATCTACAGTATAATGACAATGATGTATCTTTTGACTTATCTTCCATGAGCTGATGTTACAGAGAAAAGGACAAATCGAATTGCTTAATTTAGAAATCATCTTTGATCACGTCTGTTAGAATAACAGTGACAAAAAGTCTTCTGCCCATGTCGACACCAAAGACAGTATGTAAAAAATAAATTGACCACCTGAAACCTGTATTCTCTCGAATAACCAGCAGAGGTTGCAAAAAGAGGTCAGTTTCTATAGAAGTCTATAAGAAAATGACCCAGCATTTCACTTGACTTATAATGTCATTAAACATGTAGATGAAGAGTTTATGGTCTCAAGTGCTAGCTTTAAGTCTTCTTCAATACATCATGATGCTCATTTCGTCTCATTTAGAGTAAAACAGATGAAGTGTCAAACATTTAGCATTTAGCACACCATCAGTCTCTCTGTATGCTGACTAAATTCAGATTATAGATTTGATTAGTGCGTTGCATCACTTCACTCATTCTGTGTTTCCTGTTTTATTTTGAAGAGTACTAACATTTCCTGCTTTACCTTCTCCACCTGTACCTGGCCCCGCCCACTTCCTGCCCCTGTTCGATGCTGCCAGTAAACCCCTCATTCAGTCTCCTCACTTCAACCGTGTCCGTGCCTTCTCACACTACCCCGTATGTTCCACTCTTAGATATGGGCTTTTGTATTGATTACCTGGTGTTTGGATTGTTTCCTGCTCCAGCTGTGTCTACCCTCCTCAGACTGACCCTTTGTGTATCAACACACTTAAAGGTATGACCTCTTTTAAACACATTGATTTACAACCGATCTCAACAAATGTTTTTCTGTATCAGTTTCACAATCAGACTTCTTCTCAAGTTGAACTCGACTAGTGCTATGCTGAGAATTAGACACCAAACTGGTTGATTTGGAGACCCCCCCCCCCCCCCCCCCCCCCCGGCTACTGTGGTGAGAACGAGCACAGTTTGATATTACTGAAAACACACTGAACATCGACTTGGTCAAACATACAACAGAACAACAACTTGTGTATCTGTTTTCAGTTCGGCCAAACAAGCTTTTTAAGTAAGAGAGAAGTAACCACAATCTTCCTGTTGCTTTTTCAGCTAACAGCTCACTGTGGCTGCTTCCGACTGTTCCATTACTCCCAATCCAAACCAAAAATGTAAAACCTCTTGCTATGTAGACATATCTTGATAATCAATCACACTCATTGCTAATTGACAACTTTGTTTTCCTGTGGCTGTTTCATGGTAAAAGCCATTCCATGTTTCTCTAGTTAAATGCTTCTTAATGTGAAGCAGGTGCAGCAGGAGATTCTGTTTGCATTAGCAGTAATGCAGCCATGATTTGATGTAAAGAGAGTGAACCGTAAACTGTTTCATATCAATATATAAAATTAGACTGAATTGTCTCTTGCTTGAAATCTAAATCCAGCTTCTGATACTCTTCTGCTTCCAATGCAAAAACAAAGAAGTAGGTAATCACTGCATTAAAACACATTGAATGGCTATTGAAGTAAAAAAGATACGATACTGTGGTGTGTTATAACGCCTTTCAAGTCGCACAGTACTGACGAGACATCTTATCAGCTGAAACTTTGAACAATAGGTACAGAGTCAAGATGGTTTAGTTGGACGAGAAAGATTATGTTTAGATTGTACAAAACATAAACTGTATGAAAAGACAGACGACACATCTCCACTTCCTCCCACTATCCAGAAATGAAGCCAAAATATGCTGGATATGAACGCAGCCATCTTGGCCATTTGGAGTTTGAGCAGTAGCGATCGGAGGGGTGGAGCCAGGGCAGCAAGGTTCTGACGATTCACACGCTCGACCAATCGTGAGTCAGTCTCAGCTGTCAATCATAACGTTTCACCCTGTTTTATAGCATCAAATGAATAATTAAAACCAAACTTACTGGAAGAATTAACACTTGAACAGACATCAGTGTGATAAGAACTAACTGAAATGACAGAAACCATCTTTGAGGAAAAATTATGTAACGTTTATTCTGGCCTTTGTTCTTTAGTGTTTAAATATATATTTAATACGAAATCAAAAGAGGTTCGTATTCAGTCGTGGTACTTTGCTATGGAACTGAAAGAAAGATCTGAAAAGATGATTCAAAGGTTAATTAATTAATTTAATTCAACTTTTTGAAAATGAATCATTGGTATCTATGTAGCGTTTTAACAATATTGGATCTTAAACTTTCTGTAATGCTGCTCAATAGCATGTGTTCTCATATGTGTCAATAGTGTTAAGTAGATTGTCTTTGTATGTGCAAACGGTTGCGTGCCCTTTTTTAGGCGTCTCAGTTAAAAGTTTGAGTTAAAATCCCGTTCTAAAATGACAGAAAGTGAGTAACTCTGTGAATGTTTGCTCTATAATCCTGTGATATTATGCATGCAGTGAGCTTTAGATCATTGTCTCTGTGTGAACTGTGGGAACGGTGCACTGCTCCCCCACAGGTCAGGTGGCTTTTTGCATTTTTGACTCGAGTGAATTATTTATTTTCCATTTGAGAAGTCTAAACAAAAATGTTCTCTGCACTGAGTGCACAATAGCAGGAAATGTGATATTTTCTGGTGGAGGACTGTTGGACCTCCTTATGTACGTAAATGGTTCACCCACACAAACCATGACTCACTATTGTACCCATGATACATCGTCAGCAATGCTCAACAACTGTATTTGATTGTGTAGGTGTGTGTTCTTGATTGACAGCAAGTTGTTCAACCATATATAACTGAAATAGGTTGTATGTCAGTGTGGAAAGCATCTTTATACACTCTGTCTCTCTCTCTCTCTACACACACACACACACACACACACACACACACACACACACACACACACACACACACACACACACACACACACACACACACACACACACACACAGACAGTATCTTGGCAACAGCAGTGGTCAGGTCATTGGCAGGGGTGCCAGACTGCAGGGACAGATGAGTCACACGCACATGCATGTGAACACAGACATATACGTGTGTGTGTGTGTGTGTGTGTGTGTGTGTGTGTGAGTGAACGTACAACCCAATATCCTTGAAATTATATACAGCTGCTGCTACAAATATATTTTATTAGAGGATCAAGCTGGACTATGTTGTAGAAAAACATTTCAGAGATTTCGAGAATTAAGTCATAGTATAACAAGAAACAGTCATAATTTTAACAGAATAAAGAAAACAAATATTTTAGGAAACAATTAAAGTTTTTTTGGCTTTATTCTTGTAAAATTATGACTTCTTGTAATACGACTTTTTTCCTTAATTGATTTATTCTCCTATTCTCATAATGGATTGGCCCTAATGCTCTCCAACAAATACACAGATACTGAACAATGAGTTAAATTGAAAAACTTGGCCACATACCACATTCACATTTCACACAGTTTACTTTGACATAATTCAATAATTTAATGGATATTTTATAGTCACAATGTATTTATTCATATTTACCCAAAACCATAATCTTTTCCTGCAGTCAACCAAAGTGATTTAGTTGTTTTAACCTTACCACAGACAGGACTGTGGTTACCCCAGTCTCTGGTGTTACAGGCGTGTGCTCTGTACGTCCATCATCTCACTCGGAGTGACTCTGCTGGTGTTAATAAATATGCAGCTTCATTCGTTCAAAAACATTCTGTATGAACAGAAACCAGCAAGCTTATTACAATATCTGTTAAACAAAAATAAACATGCAATCACATAGAACCATCTTCTTAAACATTATAAAGGACCCAGTAAGTCTGTACAGTATTAAAACCCATAGAGTGTTGTACCGTGTGTTGGTTTGTCCTGGTGACCTACTGGTGCATACATCACTTCATATCAATCATCACTGGCCTTTCACTTGTTTCAGCCCAGCATTTCATATTCTGTAGCATCATACATCATGAGTGGCCTGTTCATATTGGGCTGCATTTAAAATGGAAAACATTTGCCCTTATCTGAAGCCTGCTGTCCTTTTCCTGTCTGTGTGTCGCACTTACTTCATCCAGTGCCCTTTATTCCAGCAAACTATTACATTATGTGATCGTCAGATAAGTTTATCGTTCTCTTAAATGATAAAAAAGTACATTGTATTTACAATAGATCACTGTTTCCTGAATAAAGTTGGAGTAACTTAAAACAGAAACACAAAAGGCAATGGAAAATGTTTGTAATATCAGCTGGTGCTCTTTTCTCACACCGACACAGTTGTTTTCTGAACTGATGCACTGATCAGTACAAGCTGGAATCGTTTTCATCACAGAAACCTCTTAGACAGGTTTAGTTGTGTTTGGGTTGGAATGAGTACTTGGGTAGGGTTTAAAATAAAATACAGTGTAGGGTCAAACTGGAAACTACAGCAGTCCTTTTATTAGTTTGGCCAATATCCCATCCACTAACATGGAGGAGGGATTTGTGATCTCTACTGCAGCCAACCACCAGGTGGCAATTGAGACGCTTTGGCTCTACTTATGGGGAGCTGCCACGGCCATCTTGATATATTGTCAGTATATCCGATATGGTATTTAGGCAGTGTATCCCCAAAGTTATTACAATTCTTCATGAGTAAAACCTGAATTGTTGCATGAAATGGGCAGATTTTAGTTGTGGGAATTTTTGTTTACGTACTAGATGGTTAACAAATGTGAGACAATTAAGACACTTGATCATGAATATAAGTGTGTGTATATATATATCAGTGATCTTTGGACACATCCTTTTGGATCTTGCACGCAAAAAATTACAATTTATTTAACTATTTGATTTTGAATAGGTAACTAAAACAAGGGAACATAAATGCAAATATTAGAATGCAACACCACATTCAGATAATTTTTTTTTATTTTACTTTATTTCAGGGTGACAATCGGTTTACAAGAAATCAAGTTCTAAATCCCCCCCAGTCACACAATCCCCTGTCGTCTCTTTCTCACGTTCGGCTACAGTCCAACTCTTTCCGTGAGGTCAGGATTATGTCTTGATCTGTTGTGCAGCCCCGACACACTGCACTGTTACTCTCACTGTCTCCGAAACCCTCTGAAGTGATATCTCATAACATTTTATTCCCTCTCCAACTCTCTCCGACCGCATCTTATCAAGCACTTTGTGGTTTTCTTGTCCTTTCAGTCTATGTGAGAGCGAGACTCCAGTAGTCCAGTGGTGAGATTAGGACAGCATGGCTGCGATGCGGGAGGAAACAGAACAAAAATCTGTCAGGGATTAGAGGAGATTTTGGAGAATTTCATGTCCTCTGTGCAAGGGCGGCAGAAATGTTTGGATGAGGAAGGAGAAAAAAAGTATGAATTAGTACGTTATTGAGTTTTATGAGTTTATGTTTTGCAAAGGGTTACCAGCATCTGAGCGTTATTTGCTCCTGTTTACGAGCCCGTTGCTGCAGAAATACAGGTGTAAACATGCAAATTCTAGTAATTTACAGCAGTTAACCAATTTTTTTTTCTTTCCATCTGTTTGCAGTGGGCGCCAAACAGGGTATTAAAGTGTACACACGGGCCCACGCGGACAGACACGCAGAGGGTCAGGTTGAGGCAGCCCGACAAACACCCCTTCCCAAATACGCACATATGCACTTCTGAAGGGCAGCCAAACCACACGGAAAGACTGTGCAGTGGCAGCTGGATCAGGGTTACACTGTGTGAGTCTGTGTGCGTTTGTGTGTGTGTGTGTGTGTGTATATGTGTGTAGGTTTAAGAGGGTGCCAGCAACAAAACCAGGGCAAAGCTATTTATACATCACTGATGCTGATGGAGTCTTATCTAGCACCAATGGCCTCAAGCCCCCTCAAACACACCCCATTACCCCACACACAGCGCTACGTACCCCACACAGACACACACACACACACACACTGCACCACTGCCATACGATAACAGCAGAAGTTTGCCCCTGTTAACACACACAGCGAGTTGATCGTGACGCTTTCGCATCCGAGTCCAGAGCCCAGTATTGTTATTATTTTCCACATCAGCGGGTTTGGGCCACGTCCAAATGCGAGAATGGGAAAGATGTGAGCTTCTGGCGAGGGACACTCAAAGCGGATTGTAACACTTAACTGTTTGCTAATTAAGCAAGCTGCACAGTTTGATAGCTCTGCTGCAGCGAGTGCTGCGGCTGATGGCAGTTGAAGGTGGATGTGTTGCGCTGATTATGGTTCCTGCTTATTTGTTTCTCTTTCACCTTGTTCTGCATCACCTCTGAATGTCAGCAACACAGCCAGAGCAACCCCGGTGATGGTAAAGGTCTATTTATAGGCGGGTGAAGTAAAATAAGATGCAGACGGCTGACAAACAAGAGGGCATAGAAGCGTAAAACGGCCCAATCTTACTGCTCATTAATGCTCAACGTTAGATATGTGTACGGACACAACCTTCTGTCCCTACTCTGCATTCCTCTCCTCCCTCTTTGTGCATGTTTTCTTAAAGCTTACAGATATGGATGAAACAGACAAAATGGAGCAGTAGCATCAATAATTGGGGTATGGACAGTGTAGCAAATAGTTCTAGAGGAAGAAATCTCAACAATGGATGAACTTTTTGAGGACAGACTTGGCAGGTTGGTAAGAAACTACTCAAGAGGTACATAATGCGAATGTTGGTGTCACTGTTATTTTGAGGTAACTCAAATATACTGTATATACTTGTGCCTACATCGCTGGGTGCACGATGTGTTTATACTGAGAGATGGCAGACCGATTGGTTAATCGCATGTATCACACTCATGATTAACCAAGTGACCAAGGACTACCTTTGTGACCAATGCATGAGGGCATCTTGGCATTGACCATCCAAGTCTGAAGTATACAAGGTTGATGACCACCATTCTTCCTAAAGCTACAGTAGCCTCACTTGTTGTTTTGATGGTGCAGATGGAGAGTTCTGTAAAAGGTTTAGAAATGATTTGCTTGTAATCGTGCAGACAGATATACAGCAGCTATGACTGTCGGTATTTCAATAGACTAAATCCTCATTGCTTGCATAGTATTTGGTTTTGCACAACAACCAATAGAATCACAGTATTCAGGGCAGATAAAGTATTAGTGGCAAGAAGCTTAGCGATTTATCTTCAGATTTGTGTTGTGGTTTCCTTTGTTTTGTTTCCTGCCTCCACCATCCAAGGCCTTCATTGACACTTGCAGGTGAATATTGCTAAACTTTAAAACACGCGCACAACCAACACTCAGAGGAAAACAGGCTGTGGTGACCATACACTCACAAACACATGGTTAATTGCATGTACATATATTGGCTCTTTAAGGCATTATTAAGATAGACATTAGTGATGGATGGAGAACAACAGAAAACTCTAAGATGGGGTCATTGGACAAAAAAGATGAATCTGGATCAACTTTCACAGCAAAGATGACTAAAAATATATAGAAAATGGATGAGAAGAAGATTACCATGACAACATTGTTGTAAATTCTTTGCTCAACAGGGTTTCATACTGTATCTGTGATCTTTAACTCATCGTATTCAGTGTCTCAGAAGCAACGTGCCCCCAACGACGCAGCCTCACGCACTGCTGCTGCCTCTGGTCTGAAAGCCCTGTAACATGTGAGTCCATACTCAGTTAAGTTTGGCTGTTACCCGACATTAATAATCATTATCAAACCATTCAGTGAAGCTTCTCACTACATTTCTCAGGTTTTATTTTTATTGTTTGTTTCTGTATCTGTTAACTGTTGCTGTTTTAATAAATCCACAGAAATACAGAAACTAAGATAGTTGCAGACTTCAGTTTGTGATGGATGAAGCTTAATTAAAATGTCAGTACAAGAATTGAAAAATACTCATGGGTAAAAATCTTTGTACTATGATGTAGTTTATTTTATTATCGCATTATAAAAAAATCTTAATTCAGTGGTGATACAGCTGCCACAAAATGTAGTAAAGTAAAATACGAAAACTAAGTAATACAATATTGTCAAGATACAAGTCAGTGCTGTATTTAAGTCCACTACTTAATGTTCCTGTTTTTTCACCAGCGTGTGTTGGTATTTTTTTATAATTATATTTTTTTTATAAAATGATTCTAACATGATCTGGTAAAGTCTGCTCTGCTATGATACTGCATCTACATTATGGGATGTCACTCATTAGTATTTGTGCTAATTGGTGATGACAGTTTGTCTGGGAGGCCCAGGTGCCATGTGATCAGCCAGCCATGCCTACTCCACGCACCCCCCCCCCCCCCCCCCCCCCCCCCCCCCCCACTTCTGTCTCACACACACACACACACACTCTCACACACACACACACACGTTGGCCTTTATGCAGTTGTAAGAACCATAGTTACGTTTGAGGTTATGCTTTCTCCCTTGTCCGTTTCTTGGTTTTGCAAAAACTACAGAACGATTTCCACAAAACATGGGGGACGGATGGGATGTGGGCCAAGAACCAATTAAATGTTGTTACAAAAGTAGGACCCGAATTGTTATAAAATTTGTATTTTATTTATGAACATGGTGTGCATAAGGAGGAGTTATGAGTTATTTGTCACAGAGCTTAAACAGGAGGTGGCTGGGAGTGAAGTAGTACTGTTTTACTTTGCTGCAGACTGATTTGCCTTGGAGAACTGTGGTGTTTCGGTGCATGAAATCAACTGTGTGTGGATGTGGAGAGTTTTTACAGAGGGGGCATACTTGTTCGCAGTTGTATTACTAACAGCTGTCTCCTCCTTTGTTTCCAAAATGTTTGTTGCTTTTCTAGGCTTTGGAAAACAGGCAAACAGATGTACTCATGTTATTCCACTGGTGCTGGTTGGACTGATCTGAGGAAAGGAATAGTTTTCGCATGTGGGTATCAAACTGGAAAAAACTACCTAAAAACTGAAAAATCCGGTAAGTTAGCTCTGCGCTGCTGAGTCTTTTTTGGAAATCAATAATAAAGGTAAACAATCAGTGTAAAAAAAAACCAAACAAGCTTTAGTGTGTGTTGGAGGAAACCAGGTGACCCGCTGCGTTTGAACGCACTCTGACAGAACGCCTCGTCAGATGTCTGAGGAGCGTCAGCCAATCAGCTCTCATGTCTGTCTGCTAGCACTGGTCATGTCCCAGGCACACGCAGGAAGGATGCAACACGCACGTGAACTCACACGCACACACACACACTAGAGATAAAGCATAACACGCAAGGAAGGACACCCACATCAGAGCTTTGGTCACATGCAACATGAAACACACACTAATTAATATGCAACTCTCACACACACACACACACACACACACACACACACACACACACACACACACACACACACAGAGCAGTGACTCAGACACTCTTCCCTGACAGAAACCCACGCTCTATCTTTCTCTCTCTGTGTGTGAACATCATATGGCTTCCACTGACAGGGACGGATGGCTGTGCTGCAGTCATTAACTGCTCTCCTGTGTGTGTGTCTGTGCGTGCGTGTTGGTTCGTGTGTACCTTCTGCAGCTACACTGAATAGGTGCTCTGTGGGAGTCAACTTAAAAGCTGCTGCACCCACATGTCACATCCTCTTACGTAAGACGTGAGGACAGGAAGGAAAGAGGAAAGAGAGACATAGGATCTTAACAAGCAGCCGGCGTACAGACTGAAGGTGTTTACCATCAACAGCTAGTTTAGTTTGGCTATAGTGACTGATTGCACTTCAGAAATCATGTCTTCATTGTGAAACACACTACAAGTATCAACAAGCCTAGGTGGATCCAGCATGGAGGCTCATCTATGGGTGGCCACTTAGCTGAGGAAGATACTTAGGATAAACATTAGTCCGGGTTAGTAGTAGTAGTAGTAGTAGTAGTAGTAGGATGGGAGGAAAGGTCATGTGAATTTGTCAGGGAATGTTAACAGGAATTATTTCTGAAGTGGAGAATTTCTCAGTATCAATCAAGTATCAATATTGATAGTTCTTATGCCATTTATTTATTTATTCATTCATAGGGTGGAGTTTAGTGTTACTGCACATGTTTACACCTAATTTACTTAAATCATTTGATCCAGTTACAAATACCTTGTTGATGTACTTCTTATTCAATTTATTATTTATTTATTTAAATTTAATTCTACAGCAGTAGCCACACCATCTTATATCTCATATCTGTATTTGCTCAATAATATCTGAGCAGAGGGAACCCTGCGGCACTCTTCTGCCTTGGGATGAGATTGAAAATTAACGAGAAAAACTAGGTTTGCTTTTCACTAAAGACATTTATCCATTCATCCATTTACACATCCATCTATCCATTAGCAATACCACTTCTCCTCTGATATCGGACAAGAGGTGGGATACACCCCGGATACTGCACCAACATTGAGACAAACGACCATTAACACTCACATCCTTGGTCAATTTAAAGTCAACTGTTAACCCAGAACTTCGTGGTTCAGCATCTTGCCCAAGGACACTTCAGCATGCAGATGAAGAAGACTAGGATCGAACTGCCGAACTTCTGGTGGGAGGACGACCGCTCTACCCCTCAGCCACAGCCAACCTATAACAGAAGATATGCAGAGACTGTAAGGTACTTTGTGCTGTAGGCTGTGCACTGACAGTTATAATAAAGGTTCCTGTCCTAAACAGAATGACACGTCCTAAGAAAATATGTTTTCAGTTTATACAGAGGGAACATTTAATCATCATAAATGTTGAAATTATATAATAATGTGTATACGAGAAGAAACCCTTATATAAGTGAAGAAAAATGATTGCGTCCATTCCATAGTCAGGGGGTTAAATTAAGTTATATATTTGTATTAGTTGTGATGATGATATGAACTATAGGTTCACCATGTTTGTTGTTTATTGTGACTCCGGACTGGACAGATGTGACAAGAGAAGAAATCAGAAGCTCAGACGATCATGTGAGGTTCACATCAGTTCTGGATCATGAGAATGAAACAGCTGTTCTGTTTTAATAATTACGTGGGTGTGTCCAGGTGCAGCTACGAGGTTGTGTCACTTTAAATGTTGCTACTGCAATGAATTGTGGGGCGGCATCTTCTCCTTTCCTTTCAGGAAGGAAGGTCCGATGTTTCCTATGCTAAAGGAGATAAGTTAGGAAGCATTGACGCCCTTATCGTTACATTTAGTATTCGAACAGCTCTTATGGCAAAATGCACTATTCGAACGTCTTTGGACTGTGGGAGGAGCATGAAAGACAGACATGGTGCATAAAGGTAACAGCATAAGGAAAAGCACTGAATGTTAAACTGTGCTCTGGTTTGGACCCAGTGTTAGAAAGGCAGTGGACTGGCTCCTGCAGCTGTGATGGATACTAATTGTAACTCAACCAGGTCCAGGCTCGTCTGTCCAATGAACATAGAGATGATAATCAACACTCTGATCCAGGACCTGTCTTTCATTAAAAGGTTGATGTTTGATTGCTGACAATAACTTTTAGCACTTAGCATTTCTATACATCAATACATTTATTTTGATCAAAAATAAAGGGGGAGAAATGCTCACTAATAAAGTGATGTGTGCTGAAACGTCAGCAGCAATGTAAATTTGAAATGTTTTCTGTCAATGATCTAAACAATGGGCTTGTCTGTCTCTACCAAACACACATTTTGCCCCGGCCCATAGTGTAGCCTCCAATGACCTCTGCAAATGTATTTTTTTTTTTTTCAAATTAGAACACCGACCAGCACAAGCTGACACACATGGTTTTGTTCAATAAACTGATTAACTGTCTCAGGTGAATCACAGTTTGCGGTGAGGGCCCTGTGAGGCATGCTGCACCGCAAATCCCCCTGATCTGTCCTCTAAAAGAAATCCCTGCCGCTGATTGTGGGAGACACCATACAGCGCCCTGATGTTTCTATCCTCCGCTGCCGCTGCAGAGAAGAAAACTTGCCCTTCACTTTCACCAAACTCTGCGGTAGAAAACACAGCAGCGTCCCACCCTCCTCCCCCTCCTCCCAGCCTTCTGTCTCAGCTCACACTCCCAGTAAGAGGGGAACAGGAGGCTTCGCTCATGAATAGTTGAATACCACCAGTATAAGGCCAGACAGTGGATCCTGCCTACCCCTGCATACCTCTTGTGGTTTTGTGTTTATAATGATGTGACGCTTTAGGGTGTAAGGTGATGGATTATGTTGGAATAGGTACCCTGCTCACATCTCAGCTTTTTTACCTTCGATGCATGTAGACCGGAGCAGACACCATGGCTTTGTGTACTGAGAGTTATATCTCCAGGATCATTAGAGCAGCTAAGTAGAAATGATTTGTCGGAGATCTTAAATTATATGTAGCACAGTGAAAATGCATTTGTTTCAACGTTTATCTCAGGTCCATCAGGTTATGATAGTCTGGGGTACTTTTACTTCCTTATTGTATTGGACTACACTGTATTATAATTATGCCGAATGTTCCTCCTGTTAAGAAACAAACATGATTCAATTTCCCCCAGAGTTTTGTGTTTTCTGCAGAGGCTGATTAAAACCCAACCGCTTAAACCAACTTTCTGCTGGCTGCATGTCAATATACTCCCACCTGTAGCTGTCTATCATTTATAGCCTCCAGAATCAATGCACTGTTATACACACACGCGCACAGCTGCACTACTACATGATGGATAGAATCGGTTACTAAACATAGTAAACAGTTTGCAATAGTTTTAGAAAAGAGCTACCGATACTCACAACTCTCAGTATTTAAAGATTTGTAAGGAAAGAAACAAAATTATGCTTCTATTTGTTTACAAGCTCCAGTTTGCATGGCTCAGAGGAAGTTGTCAGTGTATGTGTCATAGAAGAAGTACACTGAACACACTGAAACTGGCCCCCAACATTTCTTTGTTTTAGATTATACCACAAATCTGCACTCCTTTGTGTCATTTTCCAATTAAAGACATAGTTTTGAATAAAACTCTTGATTTAAACTACAATTATTTTTATAGACTTAAAACATTTGTGATGTTTTGAATCTCAAAGGAATAACTGATGTCCCAGCTTAGAACCCTGGGGAACCCCATTTTGTAATATGAAATAACTGTTGACAAACCTACATGTGTAAATATGCTTTCAATTATGACTTGATCATAATGTCAGTAGTCTTGAAGTATATAAAAACGTTTTTAAATAATTAACATTATTTTGCCATAATAATGACCCATGTTGGGAATGTGGTTATGATAATATTACAAGAATAATAATGACAGGACCCAAGGGTATTTTAAAAACTGCATCTGTAAATATATACAATTATATTAACAAACGATTTTCCATTATAGAAAGCCTACCACAAATATTGTAAATATATGTACAAATATTACATTACATTTCATGTCATTTGGCGGATGCTTTTATCCCCCCAAAAAATTACTTACAATTACTGCATTCAACATCTATGATGGACCATTTAGGGGTTCAGTATCTTGCCCAAACAGATTGGCATGCAGATGGGGAAGACTGAGGATCAAACCTATATATAAATATATGCCATAGCTTGGCATAGGCCCTTTTAACATTTGTTGAGGAAACAATACCTGCAGGTTGCTAAGGCCGACAGAGACAGGACAGTAATGGCTGTAATTATCCCCAGCTCCCTCGGCTGCCCTCACTCTCCTCTGTTTTCTGTGTAAAAGAGTAAGTAGATGTCTGATAGCTACAGTGTATATCTACATTCCCTCAATAGCTGCCCAGCAGGCTACTTTGCCAAAAGCTGCACCCCACTTGCGCAGGCCTGTTCAGACCCCCTTTGAGAGCAGCAAAGAGAGGAACAGATGAGGTGACGCGATGTCGGAGGTCTGCAGGAGATGAGGATGGGGGGTGGAGCATGAGAGGAAACACAAGTGAGGAGAGAGGCTATGATTGCCAGCCAGCATGCAGTCGGTAATTACAATGTTGTCTTCTGTCTCACTCTTCCAGCCATTCACACCTTCCTGTCTTACATGCCTGTGTGCTCAAGGTTAACGTGAAGTTGGGGGCGATTGGCTAAATTAAGACTCACGTACAAATGACATATCCGCAGACCAGACTCTTCTGTGTGCTACAATAGCACTGAGACAGAACAACTGTGTTGGTCATAGTCACAGATAGTTTCTTTTAAAAATCAATTCTGGGGCCTTTCTTTATAATTTTCAAAGATCAACACAGGTCAAAGAAGGTACATTAGAAATAATAATATTTTCTTACAAAGGCAGAATTGGCATTTTATGAATCATACAAATGAAGCTGCTTTATTGAATGCAATATGTTTTTGAATAGATAGCAGAGGAAGGTTAGGAAATGAAAAGAACATGAGGTAGTCGAAAACCCAGGATATTACAGTTACATGCCTCAACTATGTGCACCTCCAAAATACCAAACAGTTGGCAGTTTAAAGGCTCTACCACTTAATATTTCATATGTACAATACATCCATTTACTATTAATGCCATAGACAAATCATGATGAACCTACAAAGAATTTCCCCCCATCATTATGTAGGCAACTTTCAGCTCATTGTCATCCATCCATCCATTCATCCATTGTCTTCCGCATCCAAGATCTGGTCACGGAGGTAACTGGCTTTGAATGTTCCTGATATCCCTCTCCACGGTCACACTTTCCACTCCTCCTGGGGGATCCTGAGGCGATATGTAGTCCCCCCAGCATGTGTGTGTCTACCCCCGGCTCTCCTCGCCGTTGAGCATGCCGGTAAAACCTCCAATGGAAGATGGCCAGAAGCCATTGTGATAAGATGCCCTAACCAACTCATGTGGAGAGGCAGCGGTTCTACTACGAGCTCCCCCTTATATGTCTAAACTCATCATTCTATCTCTAAGGCAGAGAAAACTTGGTGTTTGCGATCTCGTTCTTTCGCTCACTGACCAGAGGTGTGAAAATTGCTGAGGGTTGAAACATAGATCGACCACTAAATCAAGGCTTTGCCCCGCTTGTCACCTCCTTCATCATCACAACTGTCTGGTACAACGCCAACATTACTGTTGACACCGCATCAACCACCTGTCCATCTCGAGCTCCATCTCGCCCCCCCCCCCCCCCCCTCATAAACTAGACCCCAAAATACTTACACCGCCACACTAAGAGAAGCAACTCACCCTGAGCCCAGAGAGAGCACATTGTTTTATGGCCCAACAAATGTGTTGTTTTGATTAGGTCTATGCTGTTATTAACCCTGTTCGAAGCCACAGTGGGCAGCTGTTTTTACTGTAAAACTGGAGACAGTAGTAAGCAGCACAGAGCAGTTAGTACCTATAAAATCTGATATTTCCCTCATGACTTGGAGAACAAAACAGACCTAAAAGCAGAATATTAGACTTAAAGGGATAGTTCACCCAAAAATGAAATTCATTCGCAGACGAGGCTCCAGAGGAAGATAACAGCGGTCATCTAGGGCAGTGGTTCTCAAATGGGGGTACTAGTACCCCTGGGGGTACGTGAAGGTACTCCAGGGGGTACGTGATTTTTTTTTTCAATATATTTAAAATTAGCATCCATTCAAAAATCCTTTAAAAATTGTTATTTAATAAATATTCAATAAAATATAAGTGTTTAATAAATCAGACACTGATGGCACAGCGCTGTGTATTACATTTTTTTTTTCAACCAAAAATACTTTGCGCTGGTTAGGGGGTACTTGGCTGAAAAAATATTTCACAGGGGGTACATCACTGAAAAAAGGTTGAGAACCACTGATCTAGGCTAAACACATGGTGTACATGAGGCTGTTTCGAGTTAAATTTGAATGTCAGTGCTTGAAAGACATCATAGGATAAGGATGGAGGCATTTTCTGTATTTTTTTCTGTAGTTTTTTACATTTGAAGAAGTGGTCACCATTTACTTCTATTGTATTGGATTTGGCTGCAATGCTATTTACCCCTGAAACTCCAAAAGTGTTTTGTGGACTCAAACACTTCCCCCACCCCTCCATCGGCATAGTGGGGAGTAGATAATGAGTTCATTTCCATTTTTGGGTGAACTTTTCACTTGAAAATTAAAAGTAATGCCTGTTGCTTTATGTGCGAAATCAGTAGCAAAAAAAAAGGCTTTATTATGCATAACTCCATTTTCACTTCAGCTTAAACTGCATCAAAGGTACCAACCGGAGTTGCCTGTCTTGCTATACTTTTCTATGAGTTACCACCACCACCCATGTAATGGTATAAAACGGACAGCAGGACTTTGTAATGTGTCGCATGTGCATCTTTCCTACAAAACAGGGACTAGTTGTCAGTTACCTTTTATTGATATGGCTGAGTTGGGACAGGGCAAGTTCAGAAGTTTTGTAGAAAACATAATCTAACTTAATTTATTTATAAAGTTGATATGACAAGATTAACTAAAGCCGTTTTCAGACATGACCTGCGGGTAAAGTCTTGAGAATTGAGTCCAGAGTTTACCCAGAGTTTACCTTTCACACATGCACAACACAGCGGGAGGTTCTCTGCACAGACACGTTCACAACAGAATCAAATCCTCCTCATTATTCAGGCGAGAGGTGGAGCAGCTGGGTGCAGCAGACAGAGTCAGGAAGTGGTGTTTTAACTCCGCTGCGGAGATCACGTGATTTTCTTGACAATACACTGACACTGGTGTCATCTCTTATCACCACAAACTCTCTTGACATCTTCGTCTGTGTCTTTGTCTCGTCTTTTGTTTTTCTTTTAGTTTTTTTTCCATTTTTGCTGTCTGTCGTGCGTTAGAAGCGTCATCAACCCCCCCACTCTGTGAATCCTGCTGTGTTCCCACATCGGAGTCTTTCTACAAACTTTCTACTTTGGAGGCCAGGCAGAGAAAGACCACAGAAACTGGGGAGAGGGTCTCACTCAAACCATCAATCACAAGCATGTCTGCTCTCTGATGCTGGACAGGTAGCAAACAGGGGCTTTTATTTCTTCTTTTAAAAACAACTGCATGCTGCTTCTCAAGAAAAACAACTCTAGAGAAACAATGAGCTAAAACAGACTAAGAGCTGCAGAATAATTATTCTCTGTTCCTTCATTACTGCGAGCTGCCACTTCCACATTACTCACTGTCATTTGATCCATTGCTAATATATTGAAAACTGATCAGACCACTGTTAACATGAACAGATCTTACATCAATCACTGGTTGGTTGTCCTTTTTTGTATCAGTGTGTGTATTTTGTGGCATAAAAAGATGTTCCATCCATTATCGTGCTAAAGCTTGTCAAACAAACCAGGTAAGTTTTGAGAGGTGAGTAAAAAGGGATAGGTGTGTGAGTGCATGTGCACACATGTGTGTATGTGTGTTTGGCCCTTCCAGCCACAGGATTCATTATTTACAGGAGTGGTTAAAGTAGGACAGCCTGGCCTTCAAAGCTACCTCACTATCTTCTTGTGCCTTGCTCTCCTTTCTCTCACCCTTCCTCTTTCTCAGCCTCTCTCGTCCCAGCCCTCGCCTCCTTCCTTGATTTACCACTTCACACCAGTATCTTTTATATATTTTTTTTTTTGTCGCCCTTTCTCATTTTCCCAGCCTCCTCTCCCCCGCTGTCTTGCGTCATTTCTTGCGTTTTCTTCCCCTCTCTCATCTTCCTTTTCTCTCTCCCACTGTCTTGCTCATTGCCTTATACCTCTGGTTTGCTTGATACTTCTACCTCTCCTTCTTGCTCTCTCTATCACGCACACGCACACACACACACACACACACACACACACACACACACACACACACACACACACACGTACAGACACATACTTTAGGCTGCTCTACATGAGTGTGTCCTCTCCCCCCCTCCTTCACTCCTCCCACTCGTTCACCCCAATCTCCAACTCTCCTCAGCCCCTCACTCATTTTTATTACTGTCACAGGAGCCTTTCTCTCACTCTCCTGCTGCCTCTTCCTCTCCCTCTGTCTCTGTGTTTATGAGCAAAGCTATATTGAGAGTGTCTGGCTGGCAGACACAGAGGAGAAGAGGGGGCGAGAGGGCACGATAAAGCTACAGGAGAGAGAGAGCCAGAGAGATGACAAGCAAAGCAAAGATAGAAAGAGGGTTAGATCATTTCATATAATCATACCACCTGTACATACAAATATATATATGTTTTTTTTTTTTATCTTTACTTTCCTTTTTTACTGATGAAAGATCTAAAATCCATTACACACAGCTCAGGCTTCAATACGAAAACAGAGTAAAGACAGAACTAAAACTTTATTGATAATACAATTGCATATTTGGAAGGACTGCACGATATGTATCATGACATATGGGTTTTGATTTGATCCATATTGAGGGGAAATATTTGAAGTGCGTGGTGTCACTGAACATTACACTTGCCATAAATGTCATACAAAAATAAAGTGCATATTGCACCACTTATAAAAACATCAATATTGGTGCAACATGACTGGAGATAATAAAAAAATGACTCAAAATACTTATAGGCCTACACCCAGAATGCACCCATGAATTCTCTTGTTTCCACTAGCGCACATCTACCACAGCGGCACCATCAACTCTTGCCAGTACGAGGCAGCTCCGCACCGCTATCCTCACATTTAAACAATGTTTTTTAAAAAAAACAGTCGAGGTTGGGCTATCGATACACTATTGTGGTAAAAAGTACTGCAATAGTCATTATCAATATTTCTTTCACAGCCCTAATTGATCATGCATATTGTTAGAAGTTTATATTTAGGCCAAATTAAGGTCCACTGAGAGCTATCTTGCAGCAGCAGGAGGAGGGAAGCGGTCATTGATGTGTTTTTGATAAAGCAGAAAACAGGTGCAGACCAGGGAGTAGAGCAACTATGTGGTATTTCTGTTTTGAGCAGTTGTTTGCTGAAGAGAGGAGAAAGCATGAGTACTGTGTGTGTGTGTGTGTGTGTGTGTGTGTGTGTGTGTGTGTGTGTGTGTGTGTGTGTGAGAGAGAAACTGATCATTAAAGAGAAAGATGATGCTGAAAAGTCCCCAAGGTCATTTTAAGAAATAAAAACATTACCCCACTTTTACAAATGTCACAGTCTCCCTGCTCCTTTACACAGAATTCCTCTTTCCTTATTCTGTAGGACTCAAAGTTCAGTCCTCCTCTCTGGCCGATACTTGGGCGATAATCACTGTTTTCATCAGGACCAGTGTTGCTGGGGCTTGAGATTAAATAATAGAGCAAATAAATCAGCTCTGTAATTAGGCAAACTGTGTTGCGAAAAAGGATCGGAGCTCCAGTGCTCTCTGCAACAAACTGTCTCATTGAATTTTAGAGATTCAATTATTATTCTTGAAGGAGGACTTGTGCTGCCTAATGGCACGCAAACTTTTGTCCGTAACGCTAGCAGCAGCACATTAGACTGAATGTGTAAACTGCAGGTGTAGAAATTCCATTAGGAGTCGTTCTACCTCTGTCAAACCATGATTTTCAATAAACGAGACGAGGTCAAAACCAAGCATATGGCTCGGCTGTGTGTGGTCAATGTGTGAAATTGAGGATGTAGTTTTAAATTGTTGTGGAACCCCAAATGCGCCAATTAGCATATTTGTATTGTGAACACTTTGTATCTGTACAAGCTTTCTACAGACTTTGTACTTGGGAGCTGACAAGGAGTTGGACATTTACATTCACACTCACAGCTCCTCTGGGTAATGTTTAGAGTAGTTGCAGTGCATGTGTGAAAGCAGTTTGTCTGTCAAAGGGTAGGGTATCAAACCAACGCTGCACCTCGCTGCCACTCATGGAATAAGGCTTGTCAAAAAAGTTGCTAGATCTGTCGCTAGGTGTTTCTTTTCTTTTTTTTACATTTCCGATAATAGAATAGTTTTCTATTCATTTTGAAAGAGCAAGGGCCAATGAAGAAACTCCAAAAACTCTGGCTGCTGACCTGTCACTCAAGGACATTCAGGGATGTAGGGTTGAAGAGTGGCACTTAAATACCAGAATGTTAAAGACCAGGATGAGATCTATATATAAAGGATACAGGCTGAGCTGGTTTGCTTATAACTATGATTTCTTTCAGTTTTCCTGAGTGTGTTGCTATTAAGTTTCGCGATGAGAGTTGGGATCAATTCATATTTCACCAAGAACCCCCAAAAAACATATATTCATTCATTGTAGTTAATTAATGTGACGAGGAGTGGCACTTATTTATTCTAACATCCTATAATTCAACATAAACCCTGCACTGTGACACCTAACAATCACTAAACATTAGAGATGTTCATAAGATTTGCCGTACAGGAGAAACAGTACAACATTGCAAAGAGACACTATTTTATCAAACATTTATAACTTAGATTAACCTGCTATATTAAAAGCTCTGAAATTATTATTTTGAATTGAATTTCTTTAAATAATCAATATGTGACATTTACAGGTCTGTTTTAAATCTGTTTTATTAGTTTGATCATTTATGTAAGAGGTTAGGTCTTAAGAGGTAAACAGACTGTGTGGGGGTGATTTGATCAGATTTGATTTGACAGTAGCCTGGAAACATAGGCAAACAACCCCACAACTTTGATCAGATTTACATCACCTATATCAGAGTTTGGCAAACTCAGATTATTGGTGAACCGTCACCGATTCTTGTGTTATAATCACAGTTTCGAGTGACCAGCCGAAACATGACAATCTTTTATCAACTAGGGCCCCACCCACTTCAAACCAGGTCACTGATGTGTAACAACCAAACTGACCCATAGTAAGAAACTAGGTGAAAAGTACCATTTAAACCAGCTTTTGGGTCACACGGTTATAAAGAACCCTTTAAACTTCTTCAGTATCAATTTCTTTCTTCTTCTGGCTCCACATCAACTGAACAAAGTGGATTTCTCATTCACCAACAAATGTTTAACAATGAATCCTCGAACTAAACGGACTGCATTGCATCATCAGTGCCACCTACTGCATCAGTAACTTTCAAAAATGGATCTCCTCACTGGTGACTAAGAGTACCAAGGTCATCTCAGCCATGACACACAGTGTGTTACTTACTAAATAAAGCTGTATGGAAAGACAGAAAAAGCCACACAACCTTAAAGTAGGTGGCTTGCAGGGGCTGGTTTAGGTGTTAAAAAACAATGCTTGTAAGCCTGAGCTAAATGTTACAGGTTGAACTAACTAGAATCCATAAGGAGAGTTCAGACAGGCGATCTTACTTGTGTATAAACTTAAGTGGATGTGAGCTGAGATGTGATCGCTGAGAAGAAAGTGATTGAACTACATCAGTAGGTATAAATCTTTGAACTGAGCAAAAGTATTCAAATCAGCAAATTGATTTGTAGTTTACTATATCAAGTGGTTGATTCTCACTTATTAATTAGCCGTGGCTGCTGTTATTCATGTTGAAAGATTTGTTTGTTTTGGGAGTCACACTCATTTGCTTTTTTGCTGAGGGTTAGATGAAAAGATCAGTACCATTCTCATGTTTGTACGCTAACTACAAAGCTTCTGCCAGCTGCCAATTAGTAAGTGGTATTCTCCGCTGGTTGCCTGGTAACCTTGTGATCACCCAGGAAGTCACTGTATCACAGATATAGTCAGATGCAGATAAGATATTGTCCAGCCCATGAACCACCACGAATCTACAGCTGGCCAACAGGTTATTTAGGTGAGCTTCAGAGATTTTGGTAGACAGATTTTCTTTTTCTTTGGACAGACCCAGGTTAGCAATTTCTGCATCTTGAATTCTTTAAGCTAAGGTATAGGCTTATTGGTTGTTAGCTGTAACTTCACAGGCGTGATAATTCTCATATCTATCTTTCAGAAAGAGTATTTCTCAAAATGCTTAACTATTCCTTTGATAAGTGATTGGATGTGGTACAGTAAGGAGGTCAAACATTTGGAGGAACATTGGAGTGGCATTCTTTTGTGTTGAAAGAACCCAGCTGAGGTGGAGCTGCAGTCTGCTACGTACTTCTCCTGGATACCTTTCTTTTAAGGCTTTTCTGGTAGGAGACCTTGGATTGAACCAGACCTCGCTGGGGAGATTATGTTTGTTATATCTACCTTGGGAATACAGAAGAGCATGAAGATACTGATGGACTACCAAGCTTTGCCTGCTGCCACAGCAACCCAGCCATGAATAAGCAATGGATGTAAGGCTGAATTGGCGGATGGATTACAACAACCTAAATCTGCAGTTGTAAGTGTTAATAACCTATTAAAGATTATGCAGTATACATATTCTCTATGTAGAAAATAAGGAGTATTTTCATCCTGAGCAGAGGATAAAGTCACGCTCCCTCTGTGTGTAATCTGAGTTTCTATGATCTTTGTTTGGTCGTGGGTTCAAGCGTGCGTTCATTATTAACACATCTGAGTCCCTCCCTAGATGGCTCCAGCTCCACAAACACTCTATAGAAACCTTTCATCTGCCCACTTTGGTGCTGTTAAAACAGGCCACTGTGGCTACATCCTAATTTGAAACAGTTTATGGGCTACACACATGGCGCAGCTATACCTTGCTAACTAGCTGCTAGTCTGGGTGGAGGCCCTCTTAAAGGTGCAGTGTGTGGTATTTAGTGACATCTAGTGGTGAAGTTGCATGTTCCCCTTCCAAACCTTAAAGAGAACCTGTGGTAGCCTTCAGTTGTCATGAAAACTCAAAAGGTGTTTAGTTTGTCCAGTTCGGACTAGTGTTAAAAAACATTGCAGCCTCCGTAGAGGACCCGCTCCCGATATAAATATAAAGTATTTAAATACAAAAAGGCCCATTCTAGGGTAAAGAAAACAACAATTCGTACCATTTAGATGAAACACACAATAGCAAAAACATCACCAGGATTATTTATATTCAGTTTGTGCCAATAAATCCCTTTCTCTTAAATCTTACACACTGGATCTTTAACATTATGCTGCTCTCAGGGCACCAAGTTAAACACAGACATTTGATGTACTAAGCCTATAGGACCCAGAGTCAGAGTCACCAGCCCATGGATGAGATTGATGGATCCATTTCCAGCAGGAAGATGAATTGTTTTGTCTTTGTTTGGCTCTCTTGTATACAGGGTAACTTTATCAAGTTGTGTTTCTGATTGTTCAAGGGCCATTTTGATTGGGCTAACAACCAGAGGTTGGCTAACAAAAAGTTTGCGTTGATCTGAGACACTGATGATAGTGAGACATCTAGTGGCACTAAATATCAAATATATGATGTTTATTAAACAGATTCTGGTCCACTATACATTTCAAAACTGTTTTTTGGAACGACCCTGTAATGAATACAGAGCATACATATCGAAGCAGGTGTTAAAAACCAACTAATGACATCGGATTAAATTAAATTAACCGTTTAAAATCAAAATATCAAAGCCATGTTAACGTGAACAAGTTCCTTTCTTTAAATGTCAGTTCAGTAGAACCTCAGCGGACCTCCCACAGTGCCCTACAGAGTCAACCAACTTTCAGACAGACTTCACCCCCCTTGCCCTATCCCATCATGGGAGGTTTTGATTCACAGGACTGACAACCTTATTATGCGGCGCACTTATTATTGATATTACGCCGCAGAGGCGCGGTTGCCATGGTCACCGAGCGAGAGACATTTAATTTTCTCTCCTCCATCATCATTATCTATGGGGCCATCTGTTGTGGAAAATGAATTCAGCCTCATTTGCATGACTGATAAGCACATTCTTTATCTGTCCCACAGAAGGTCATATGCCATGGATTTGGGGACTCGAGAGAGAGAGAGAGAGAGAGAAAGAGAGTGAGGGGATGAAATGATGCGTGGTCTTACCTTTATGAATGAGGTAAATGGGGTGTATGTGTGTTTGAGTGCCTGTCGGAGCTTGGATGTGTGCATGTGCCTGAATAATTTACTGACATGTAATGTTTATGTATGCCCTCTTGTTTACGTCCATGCCATGCTTTTGTTCTCATGTGGGTGCTTTTTGAATTTACATAAGCATGTGCCTGTGTTTGTGAATGTACTCGCGATCATGAGCTCATGCATTTTGTGTGTAAATGCTTTTTTTTCCCACTAGAGTATGTGCGCACACACGTTTGTATACGTGTTCTTGCAAGTGTAGGTCTGTGTGTTTGGGAACTGCTGTTTTTTTTTTTAGTTGTAGACCTCAGAGTGAGCATATATATCTTTTACAAAGACAGACTTGACCTAACTGAAATAAATACACTCAATGTCACAGGTAAAGTTTTATTTGTGAACTAAACGTTTCTGTTTCCAGCTTCTTGCGTCTGCTTGAAACAGGGTCAGTGAGTGGAAGTTGTGGGGATGTCATGGTTTCTGCCACGTTTCTGCCACTTCGGTGATTTCACCGTCACTCACACTTGTGTAAATTCAGACCCAGCCATGTCCCTCACACTTAGGGGGGTTTCACACCTACCTTGGTCCAGACCTATAGACTAACACAAAAATAACAGGTGTGAAAGGTGCCTTGGACCAGCGGTTCAGGATCAAAGTGAGCCATTGTTCAATTATCTGAAAACACAAATTTGATATTGAAAACAATTGAAGAAGAAAAAGAAATGGAAGCCTCACCGGTCTCTCCAGAAATGGAGTTGCCGAGGTTTGCAGGATGGCTAGCCTTTGCCTCACACTAGCTAAATAAAGTTTGAGTGTGGATCTAATGCAAACAATTAACCAAAGACATGAAACTTGGTCCGGACTTTCAGATGTAAAAACAAGCTCAGTAGTTGTTGTACTAGATGTCTTCATGCTCAGGACCTTAGTTTACTTATATCTGCCTGACTCCTGTTCCTGACTGACATTACCTTCCATCATTGAATCTGTAGAAAATTTGGGATTTGAGCTTTTCTTAAAACATTATGAAAAGAATGTTTTCTGTGTGGCCTCTCACTTTTGTTCTATTGTTAAATAGACAATAGATTTAATTTAGTATAAAAACTTGGGTTTGGATAACACGCTTGCCAACTTGTAGTTTTGGGGAGTTAAAGGTACCACAGGTTTTGCTGCCAAAATCTAAATCTAGTTACTGACGGTCCTCACGAGTATAGTGATACAAACTTGTGTGTGTCTTTATCCCCTGAAGCCGCTGTTATGTTATGTATGTGTGCTGCTGCTGTGTGTGTGTGTGTGTGTGTGTGTGGTGTGTGTGTGTGTGTTGTGTGTGTGTGTGTGTGTGTGTGTGGTGTGTGTGTGTGTGTGTGTGTGTGTGTGTGTGTGTGTGTGTGTGTGTGTGTGTGTGTGTGTGTGTTGTGTGTATATTTGTGTGTATGTGCAGGTAAAATGGCTTCCTAAGGGTTTATGTGTGTGCGCTCTGGTCTTTCATGTCTCACACATTTGTCATTCCATTCCAAAGACACAAGTTTCTCTAACACACACACACACACACACACACACCATACTGTACATATGTAGGCTGAAGCTTGTTATTCCTCCTCTCTCTTATACTCCCAATACACAAACAAGGCAACTTCTCCTCCCTTATTAATCTCTCTGTGCTCCCCTAAGGTATCCTTCTCTTCCTCCTCTTCTCCTTTCCCCTCACCCCGCCCGCTCTTCTCCCTTGGTCCCAATGAACAACAAGCCTTCACCTTCTCCCACGCCATTGTCTCAAGTCCCAATGCGCACACCATTCTCTCTCTCTCTCTCCCGCTCCTTCGGCTCCCTGGCTTGAGCTTGCTTTTCACTCCGCAACATCAAAACCTCTAACCTGAACAACATCCCTCTCCCGTGCCCCTTCCATCCTGCTGCAATGATGGGTTTCCTCCATTTCTCTCACACTTTCTTCTGGCTCTGTCTCTGCATGCCGTCGCTCACTTCATTCTCACTAAGGCGGGAAATCGTATTTGTTGTTTTAATGCATCTGTATGTATATGGGTGCACGAGTCTGAGTATATGCCTCAAAAAAGTTTGTTGTAAGTGCATTTCTGCACACACATTATGCATATGTGTCGCACATGTAAGGCTGTAGCCTGACAACACAGTTCATTCAGTATTCACAAGACACGCGCTGAGGAATATGTGACTTCAAATTGGTCTGCCAACATTTCAAGTGCTGTAATCGTGACGGTTGCTTAATTCAAGGAGATATTTACAGTAACATCCAGGTTTGAGAAGATTAGACCTGAAGCTACATGAAATGTTTTAACATGAAAAATAGTCTGCAGCATTCCAGGCAAACTGTATTTGTTAACCAAGTGATACCTTCTATATGTTTTATTTTCAAATCATTAGCAGATTTCTTGGAGATTTACCATCAGAGACAGGTTCAATTTAAGAACTCAGTCTGGTCTGTTCTGGAACCTTTGACTGAAATACTCAGTTGTAGCCTCCATGGAGTTTCTCTCCTATCTTTTAAGACGGTGGTCTTTTATTTTGAGAATTATTCCTTTATTTGGATGTTGTAGTGTTTTCCCTCTAGCCCCTGACCTCTCTCCCAAACAGCCCCTGCACACATGTAAATTTTTTGTACTTCCTGCTCAAATCTTTCACATATACTGATGCTGCACAAATGCCCCATGCTTCAGTTTGAGTCGGTCTCATCGCGCTTAGGCTGCTTCTGTGCAGCTCGTACAACTCCCAGATTTCTCTCAGTGATCTCAGATTGTGAAATGACCTCGACAAAATTTCCGCGTTTTTTTTTTTCCTGGTGAGATCAAAGACAACTTGGATATTGCCGACCTTCATCAACAGCTCTTAAAAGAGAAGCCAGCTCTCACCTAATTCTTAGTGGAATGTCTGAATTCAGGTCATGAATCCATTTCTTCCAAAAAAGCTCACATCAGATAACATTACTGGTAGAAACATAAGCCTGTGAGGCGTTTCTTATTAACGGCAGTGCAACAGGTCAAGTGGCTGAGTCATCTTCTGAACAGCAGAGCTACAGTGTGGGATTGGACGATGCAGGTGGTTGAATAAGACTTTGACTTGAAACACGTTCATTTTTCACACTATTATTCAGTTCTTATTTATTGATGAAGAATGTCATGAATCTTTTTAAAATGGTCATAGCTTTCATTCACAAAATGAACACTGACTTGACCGTGTATTTGTATTAATTAGACTTATGCTGCTTTCACAGGTGAACTGAACTCTGGATATTTTGCTGAAGTTTTTCAGAGTGGCTGTATGTGAACACAAATGTCAGAGTCGGCTGATCTAGACATTCTCCAGAGTTTTTCCCGCAGCCTCCCATTAATGTGCATCTGAGAGAGGAGTATATGTCTGATTGAGCCCATGTGAGAATACAGGAGGATAGTGTCCGGAGGTTTCACAGCTAGCAAGTGGGGGTGTTGATTACATTTCTGACTAACGCTAAACTGAACAAAAGACTAAAATCAAATCAAATATCTCCGGATTTAAAAGAGGTGTCGTACATGTATGGATGCAGACGGAGATGAGAACTTGGAACGACAACAAGATTCGAGAGCTTTAGGTCATAAGAGGCGATGCAGGCGTCGATGTGTTTGTAAACAAAAGACGGGATTTCTGGCAGCAGAATTGTTTCATTGTATATACTGCCTCCTGAACGCTCTGCCCAGGCACCACTCCTCGTCTGATCGCTCTGGAGATTTTCCCGTTGTTGTCAAAGAGCCCGGAAAGAGTCCAGATTTCTGCCTGCCTCCTGAAAAGCCGTGGCTTCTTTGTACCAATTTGAACCAAACTAGCCATTGGGTGAGTTTGTATGTGTGTTAATTGGTGACGTAGATAAAAGCCAAGAATGCTAAATGTTTTTATGTAGTAACATTCATCAAATACATTAATGCACATCACAGATAAAGAATTACCAAATGGCAAATGCTGCATTTTTTTTTTTTTTTTTTTTTCTCAATTCAACCACAGACCGATTTACACTGTAATCGCTCTACAACTGAAGAAACACTTAAAACGGTCACTTACATCCAGGTTATCACAGTCAGCACCGATGTGTCACTCTGCTTCTGTGCTAATACACCAGTGAGTATCATAACACAGCAACTGTTTAAACACAGTCTTCTGGCCAGTATTACAGATGTGTGATGTCTCCTTCACGTTAGCGGCCCCTTTTATTTTCATGTGCACTCTCCCTCTTTGTTTATTTGTTTAAGAATGTGGGCTAAATTAATTGTGCTTGACTGGCATTAACATAGCCAAATAAGAGTTTGAAATTGCTAATATTGAACGCCCCGCGGGCATCTGAGTCCCAACCCACCAGAGTACTTATCATGCCTTCCTCAACTGCCTGGCAGCATTGTCGGAGAGAGTGGCGCTCGATGGTTCCGTAAAATACTGCTGTATGGAATTTGATTTGTTTACTGATATGGCGAAGATCAAAACAATGTGCCTCATATACATGCACACTGGATTGGAGGAGCACAATACCGGCCCATGTCTTTGAATGTTATTCTGAATATTGATGTGTAAACATGCATTTATTTGAATATGTTTATGGCTCGCCTCAGTCACAGGGAGAAGTCCCCCAGTATTCTGCGCTGCCTATAAGAGCGTCTGCCGCATTCCCAGCCCAGTGTCCCCCCCACTGGTGGAAAACAAATGAATTAGCACCTCGTGTCCGGCAAGAAATTAACCTAATTTATAATCTAATTATGATGATGTCTCAGGGATCAAATTAGAATTCTCCTTGTTTGCATATCTGAGTAAATATGGAAATCATCGCGTTGGCATTCCTATTTTCATGCACACCAGAGTGCGCATAAATGTCACCTTCTTTTATGGTTGGAGCCTGATTGTATTGTAAATTTTGTCTCGTGGTTGAGAGCGGCGCTCAGCAGCGAACACAAGGCTACAACTAGCTTGTTTCAATACTCATCCATCTTGTGCATTCTTAATTCTGGTGCTCAGCCAGCCTGAAGCCTGGGATTGGGTAGTGGAGGGGGGGGGGGGGGGGGGGGGGGTACCATAAATTAACAGCGAGCCAGTGATCAGCCGGCGACTTCCTTTAAGTTTGCACCTCAGCTCCCTGTATGATCTCGGGCCCAAATAATGTGCGCCCAACCACGAGTGCGATCCAATTTCGCCCCTTTTTTAAAGGCTCAAATTGTGTCGCTCCCATTTAAAATGAATGCACTGTACACCCCTCACCCCCCACCCCTCTTTCTCTCTCTTCTCTCTCCTTTCCCTCCCTCGCTCCATCTCTACCTGGGGCCCGTGGGAAGAGCCGACTCCGGGAGCAGACAGTCTGCAGCTCTGAGTAAATGTGTGAGAGGGAGAGAGAGGGGAAGGGAGGGCACATTAGCAGGCTAAGAGAGAGAGAGATGGAGAAGCGGAGGGGGAGAGAGAGAACACATTGTGTGTTGGAGGACATACATGCACAGTGGTACAGAGAGCGAGATACACAGATAGAGGGAGGAAGACGTAGAGAGAGAGGAGGAAAGCTGTTCAGGTTATAAGACACAGAAGGGAGAGAGAGAGGATTTTTTTTGCTTCCTTCAATGGTCTCTCCCTTTCCTCTCCCCAGCACAAACACATGCTCATACACTCTCCCACCCTCCCTCTCTGACACACACACACACACACACACACACACACACACACACACACACACACACACACACACACACACAGGCACGTTTGCTTTAGGGTATACCAGTCGGCTTTGGCAGTCCTCTCTTTTGTTGTCTTTGCTATTGGTTAGTCTCAGCGGCAACGCGGCGTGCGCCTCTATCGCTGGGGTGGGTGCATGTGTGTACATGTGTGTGTGTGCGTGTGTGTGTGTGGAGTCTGAGGAGGCAGTGTGTGAAGGATGCTACTCAGAGTGCTCGGGTAAGTCAGCTCCTTTCTTCTCTCCCTTTCTTCCTTCCTTCCTCTGTCTCTGTCTTTTCCTTCTCTCTGTCTTTGAGCTTCTCTCCCCTTTTCGCTCTCTCTGATGTGCAGTCTCTCCAGCTCGCCTGGGACTCTCGCCTCTCTCCACCTACTGTGGCACATCCGCTATGCACAGCTCTCTCCCCCCTCTCTCTCTCCCTCTCTCTCTCTCTCTCTCTGTTTTCCCTCTGTGTGCTCTCCCTCTCCTCTCAGTGTCTTTCTGGGTCTGCGTTACACCGTCTCCTCCCCGGCTGTGACTCTCGCCATCCCTGCTTCTCTCGCCTGCTTCCCCTGCTCTCTCTCTCTCTCCTTCTCTCACTTCCTCTCTCTCTCTTCTCTCTCTCTCTCACTCTCGCTCTCTCTCTCTCCAGGCTGCGCCTCATTGGTGTGTCCTGATTCCCTTTTTTTCCATTAGGCTCCAGGCCCATTGGTCGCCTGCCTCCCAACCATTATCTCCACTCCTCCACCCCTCTGTCATCCTTTCTCCCTTCGCTCTCCTCCTCCTCCCCTCATTCCTCAGTCATCTCTCGCAAGTCGTAAAAATGATTTGCATGCAGGAGGAGAGCAGAACTTTGCAGTGAGCACAGTAAGTGAATCGAGGGGAGAGAAAGGAAAAAGGCTGGAAAGGGGGACGCGTTGTTCGGGAGAGGAGGAGGAAAAGTTTAAAAAGAGAAGACTGCAGTTGGTATGTTACTTGCTTGTGCCATCTCATGTCTGAGCCTTTGCTGTTGTGGAAGAAATGATGTGCATGTACAATTATTGCAGAGACAATAGTCTGTTTGAGTGGATTGAGACCAATTAGAGAAAATACATCTTTAATCTGAGATGGATGAAGAAATTCTTGAGTCTTAATTCTACACAGTTGTATGTGTTGATTGCTGTGTCCTATTGTTGAGATAGGTTTACTTATTGTGGTACAATGGCACAGGTGCAGTGACTTTAGTGAAAAGGAGCACAGTCTCACTGAGATCGTTTTTCAGTTCGGTATCGTTCCGGTCACGCTGCTCTGGATTTTCTACTATTAGTTTCTTTTTCATTTTTTCCGTTGACTCTCTGTAGAATTGCTTTACCTTCTGAAAATGAATGTTTTCCAGCTGAATGAGACCTAAATGAAACGCTTATTATTCCACGAGGCAGCTTTTAGAAGTGGTATTCTAATGGGGGCACCAGTTTAAAAGTTTGTTCTGCAAGTTCTGCGCTCCTCCCGTGGATAATGCTGCACTGCAAACTTCTGTTGACTTCAAGAGGAGGAGAGCTACTTCTTGCAGAGACGTTCCTCATCCTCAGTGACATGCTGTTTTGTTATTGATATAATTATTTTTAACAATTATTTTTTTTACATTTTGCTGGTCCTGAAGCGTCAGCCATCACGAGTCTCCCTTGTTGTGCCTTATATTATATTCTGTTGCTATCACTCTGACGCAGTTATGTATCCAGGGACGGTTGACTAACAGAAAACAATTAGAAGTAGAGGAAATGAAGACAGAGACTTTCAAGTTGGAAGAGTTTCAAATACAGTTAAGTCTTTGCCGAAGTTGGCTGCATCTAAATTATGGGTCCACTCGCGTGCACCAGCCCCTCCGGTCACCATTTCATCCTACACCTTATCATATTTTATTATTTATTTCTGCTTTGCAACAAAAGACAATGCAGATGTTGCTGTGTGAGCCTGTGTGTGTGTGCGCTCCTGTGGGTGGCACACGCTGTATACACACAGCAGATGCGCCGCAACATGTTTCATTCTGTCAAGACAAACAAAGCTCTGATACAAAGTGAGCCACTTGCGTCTCCGTTGCCCAAAATGTGTCAGAATGAATGTTCCTCATGTCAACAGATGATGGAGACAATATTTGGAGACATGTGGGGATACTGCGAGGGATTGTAAACAGTGCCGAGAAGAATTTCTCCTAACAAGAAATCAACCTACAGGATAGAAGTCCTGCTAATATCAATATTCGATCCTGCAGGTTTATGCTTATAGATTTATTCTGTTTTTATAATAAACCCAGAGATAAGTAGTGTTGTGAATGTTGAGCTGTATTTAGTTCAGTTTCCCTCGGTGCTCTGTACCTTACAGACGGCTGTGTCACTTTATTGAGGCGGTCAGGACAAGCCGCTTAGCATGAGGTGAAGCCATGTTCTGTGGGATGTTCCTTTAGCTGCAAGAGGAAGGAAATGTCTTGCTTGTTAGAGGGAGACTTGTGTTAGTGTGCAGAGAGAGTGTGTGTGTGTGTCTGTGTGCATGTGTGTGTGCGTGTTTGTGCCACCGCGGTGCCTGATGTGCTTTGCTGAGCGAGCCGGGGACAGGGAGACAGCTGAATGTGATTAAATTATAGAGGGAAAGCACGCTACCTGGGTCTTACTGAGACCAACATTGCGGGAACCCCCCTCCCTCCCTCCCTCCCATCATCTCTCTCTCTCTCTCTCTCTCTCTCTCTCTCTCCTCTCTCCTCTCTCTCTCTCTCTCTCTCTCTCTCACTCTCTCTCTCTGTGTTATAGAAGCAGAAGAATCCAGCCCCTTATAATCACAACAGTGTAGTCAGAGCTGGAGGGTAGAGGGAATCGGGTGTTGATGGGAAAGCTGAATATGGACTCTAAGGTCATAAGAAATGTACTGATGCGCTGGTACTGTAACATGTGACGACCATTCCCTACCTCTGCTCAGTGCATGACTGCGTAATTTTCTTATTGCTCTTAATTGTATATATTAATCTATGTGTAGTAGATATAATGTGTCAAAGAAAACCTGCAGGATTTTTAAATATCATGTACGGACACGATGGGATTGGGAGGCACTGTGTGACCCTCATTCCTCAGCAGCCTAATGCATGAGCAGCAAAAAGCCTCCTGGGGATCCCCTGCATGCGACCGGCTGGGGTGGGTGCGGGGTTTAGCCTCCATGTTGAGCGGCTGGAGCACACGCTACGCTTAGTATGTCTGAGCCATATATACTTCAGCATGACTCTGCATTCATGCGAGACTGCCTGCGTGAGCCGCTGTGGTGGTCACCTTCACATGTGGAACGATGCATGGCTATGAATTCACAAAGCATTAACGTGTCATCAAACGCATACTTGAATACTGGAGGCAATTTAAAATATATGTATGTCAACGTACAGATAAGTGTTTAGTTTTAATTCTGCTGGAAACCACAAGGCTGTCTTTTTACATAAAAATGCAAAACAAATTAGATAGGAAAAAAATCTGTTTTTAAATTACCCTTGGATTTCAACAAATAGAAATTGGGTGGGAGTCCAGTGAGGGATCATCCCTCTCGCTGCACTAGTATCCGACATACAGAGGACAGGATCAAAAGAGGACAGTGTGAACCTCACATGCCCTGTGAAGCTCTTTGCCGCCATGCGACCAAGAATAAGCTGCTGTATAAGAGCAGCCTGGCACCACCAAACCAATTGGATTTTCAGAGGAGAGCTACGACCAATCAGAGCAATGGAACATGTCATGTTTTTAAACAGTTGTGAGTTCGGATTCGACCAATTCTCCACCTCAGCGGTAGCAATCTTTGTCGGTAACAAAAAACGCTCCCGTTGGCCGCTGCTCTGTCAGTCATTGATTAAAGGTTGTGATTGGCCAAACCAGTTCGAAATTCCTCTGTGAGAGCGCTTGAATATGAGCTCTTTGATTGGTCTGGTTTCCAGGTTAGTGTGTGAGAGAAGACCACAGAAGAAATGCATTGCATACCTGGGAAGAAAAGGAAATATAGCATCAGCCTCAGCATCAAAACCAGTTGCCTATTTCAATGTTGGCTGCACAATGCACCACACTGTTACATCAAATATTACTATGACAAAAGGTGGGGATATTAGAAATACAATTACATTCTACCACCAAATCTGTGGGGATGATTTAACCTTGAATTACACCCCAGCACACGTCTAGAACCACTTCCCAGCGTGTCACAGTTTCTCCTGTCTGCAGCCTCTGCTGTCGTGGGTGCAGCTCTCAGTAGACTGCGCTACCTTCAGCTCCACACCAGGAGCCTATCTCCCCAACACAGAGCAGATCGCCCCCCCCTCCCTGCGGTGAAGGCTGAGACCGGCTTATTGGCCGGCCTTCATACATAACCTGCCCTTGACGTCACACTGTGATGCACGAACAGAAGTGCTGGTTTGCAATATAGTGTATTTGCCGATAACATTGTGGGCACACCTGCTGTCTTTCCTCGTGACAAATCATAGCACGCCGCGAATCAATTATGCAGCGCCTGGGATTACTTCAAACATTTTGTCACGAATATGAATTTTATTTCTTTCTCTAACTGCCACAGAGGCCAGAAGGATCAGTCTGTGGCTGTGCTTCCAACGTGCATCCCCATGAACCTCTGTGAACACACCACAGGGACTCGATGGGATCTTCCAATCGGTCAGCAGAAGGCAGAGAGAGGGGATTGATCTATTTGAGCGGACACAATGTCAATACTGACGTCTACTCAGTGTAAGATGTAGCTGCTCTTGTGTCCTTCACACATGCATCCTTGCTACGCTGGCCGCTACAGGCTATTAATTATGCCACACTCATCACTCAGTCCCAAATTCATGGTTTGTAGCAGTCGCTGGTGTTGGGATTTGGCTGCTGTGTTTAGTTACTATAACACTGTGGTCTGAACAAGGAGAAGGTGAAAGTGGTCAACAATAATACATATAATTCAAAACTCCTCAAAACTTATTGTTATGGTCTCACTTTTAATACATTTCAACCATGTCTTTTCTTTTGTCTAAATCTTAACATTGCTTCATATTTACCTTGTCTTGATATATTCTTTTTTTTTAAAATATTTTTCCTTTATTGTCATAATATCATCCTTTGTAAGCTTCTGTTCTGTTTTAACTACCCTTTTCATGTAGAGCAGCCTTTTTCATGATATAAAGAATGCAATGTAAATTAAACTGCAGAAATTCTTGTCTAACAGTTCTTGTCTAAATTACTCTTTAGTCTAAAGCCAGGCCGACTAACACTGTTGTTGTTTTGTGTTCTGTGTTTTGTGTTGTGTTGTCTATTTGGTAAAAAAATCTATTCAATGGGGATGCTCCCATTTAGCTAAAGCAAACATTTCTCCTGTTTCTTTTTTTCAAATAGACATAGTAGAGTTGGCATCATGGTCTTAGCTCAGATATAAAAACCTACCACACGGGATTGTTGCTCCTAAACCAGGCTGCTGACCGTGATGTCAGCCGGTGTGACAAGGTCGTTTCCAATTAGTGCATTCCTGTGATTGGTCTGTTGCTCTGTCGTAAAGTATTGGCACGGCCAGCAGAGGTCTCTATCGTGGGAACTGCTCATGCCACCAAAGCATATTTAAAAGAAAGAGCAATGGCCAATGAGAAAAGCCCAACACTGGACCGGCCAACCAATGGTGTAACTTTGAGTCTGTCAGTAAGTCACAGACATTTTTATGCCTGGCCTTCTGTTGCAGTCCAACCAATTAACTGTCACAGTCTGAGGGGATTAGGAGTAATTTTCCTGAAAACTCAAGATGTGGTTTTTGGATAAGCTCATTTTGACTTCATATGTAGAGAGATGTACTTGCATAATTGGTATCTGTCATTTCACCAGTGAAATGTCAAAAGAGAGGTTGCACTACTTTCAAAAGGAAGAATACTTATTGTGACATTATCCAATCTTGGTCCAGTTGTTTGTCCCTCTTGTGAAATGAGTACTCAGACAGATCAGGATGCGGGTATCCCTTTCAAAGAGAGCTCAGGTGCCCCCCACCCGCATGCACACACACCTCTGTGCCTTTCCTCGGGGAAAACATGATCTATCTCTTGGCGGGCAGGCCAATTAAAAACCAATCAGGCTACTTGAAGTGCGCTGGTAATGGGAAAGCCAAGGCAGTGGAGGAAGTGGGGGCTGATTAATGGACATTTTCACCTTGTGGCATAACAGCCTCCCACAGGCATCCATCACCGCAGGGGATAACGGCCCCCTAAACACCAGACCCAACACCCATCCAGCACTGTCGTATATGTTTTGTGGGGCTGCAAGACTCTGAGTATATGATGATGATGATGATGATGATGATGATGAGCAGTAAGTGTCAGATTAGATTAGAGTAGCGTTGTATGAGCTTGCCTGACCTGTGAGGCCATTGCGATTTTGGTGTAAGACAGTGTCCTAACTGAATGTGGCTCCACATAGAGGATATGCTATTCTGAAAAGAAAACTCCTGCAGTGGTGCTATTGTATTGATAGCTCAACCTCTTCCCTCTGCTGATATATTACGGGCTGTGGAGTCGGCTGCCTATTTCTGTTGTTTTGTCGGGCGAACGCTGGACTTTCCCAAAGGGGGCCGGCCCAATTTCAACAGTGGAGTCAAGACTCTTTTGCTAAAGGAGGAGTGAAAGCGGCGTGTTTGTGTCTTTCCCTCTGGTGCCATTGTGAGGCGGCGAGCATTCACAAGAAAAGTATTAAACGGTGTGAGCGCGGTTCGTTCCATTTCAGGAGCTGCTGTGACCTACTTCACACAGCCAGGCAGCTCGCTGTAAATAAGGATTTTCATAACCTGGCTTGGCCTTTCCCCATTAGAGGCACAACTGCGCCTTGAAGAATATTACAAGAAGCACAGGAGCAGCTGTTTGGAGCGCTGCTACGATATCATCAAAGCTCTGACCTTGAGACGGCTTGTGTGGTTGTCATGCGATTACAATTAGTTTTAGTGCTGCTTGTAGTGCGAGCTGAAGGCTGCGTATGCAAACAGTGGGGAAGGTACACAAGCAGGCAATTCAATCTTTTGTGCCCCCTGCTAAACCTTCTGTATGGTAATGTTTTCCTATATCCCCTGGTAGCCTGCCTACACACACCATCAGAGAGGGAAGAAATGTCGGAGATTCTAATTCGGGCAAGTTTAGTGAGCTAAACCTCCCATCCATCAAGCCGTAGCTGAGAGTTGACACGAAGCGCAGTGATGTGCACAACTGTTGGGTGTTCAGACTAAATTGTTTGCCTGATGCCAGCCACAGAAGGCTGAGGAAGTATGATCAAACGCACGATCAGGATCAAATAATCCAGAAATATTATCCTGTACATTAAACTTTGAGGGAAATCTATATAGATACATAGATATATATAGATATATATATATAACTTGAGGGCTTTGTGCTGGTCAGTTGAAGTAGCTGCAAGCCTCCTTTGTTTTACCTGTTTTACTGTAAAAAGTAATGTACTTTTCGTGAAGTCCAATACTTTTTCAAGTACCTCCTGCATAATTTGCATATACTGTACTTTTACACATCGATTCCGCTGCAGCATTCGCACCTGGTGACATTTTCTCTCTCCAAACAATGGTAGGATGAATCAGAAGAGCAAATGTTTCAGTCACAACAACACCCGCCTCCTCAGCGATGACGCTGTAGCATCACGACTGAGACCCAGACCATGTCTGCACATTTTTTGGGTCAAAATGAACAAAGAGGTGGGTTTAGGATACCTTGGCTCTTGCAGGTCAGTGTGTATACAGATGACAACAAGATGGGGAACAGAAGGGGAAAAGGGTGACAAAGAAAGAAAGAAAAACTGGAAAAAAAGAACAGAAAAGAAGAAGAGGAAATCTAGGACTCTAGGACTAGACCAGTCTCAGGGAAAAGTGCTGTGATATTGGAAAATGATTACCAAACAGGCATCCATTATTCAACAGGGCAATCAGGGAGGGCACAATCTCCTTATTTATGCCAGCTCTGTAAATCAGATTTGTCGGTTTTGATCACTCTAAAATCTCCCAGTCACACGGCGGCAATATTGGGCGAATATTACACTGTCTAATGGGTAATTGATGACGGCATGTGACACCGATCAAAATGAATGGACGGCCTACAGGAGCAAGGAGAGGGGAGGGGAGGGGGAGGCTGGAGGTGTGTGTGTGTGGGGGGGGGGGGGGGAAGAGATGACTTCTGAGCGTGGCGTTGCATTCAGCAGGCGTATCCCAGGTCTCCTCATATTATGTGATCGCGGTTCCTCTTTTCCACGGAGGCAGCGATGTGTAGGACAGAATGACTCTGAATCCAGACGTGTATGCATGGCTGACTAAAGAGGGCATTGTTTCAGTCAGGACTCAAAGTGGTTATTGTTATTGACAGCGAAACAGCCATTTCTTTGTGATAATACGATTTCTGTGCAGTTTATCCTGTGTGCACTCAATAATTGTATTTGCAGCTTGTTTCAAAAGAAGTAGACTTAATTGAAAAATTCTAATAAATGATAAATGCGGCTGGTGTGTGGACAAGGATGAGGGTTTTCTGTGCGCACGTGTGTGTGTGTGTATGCAAACAAATGTGTGTGATTGCTTTATGCATGAGTGTGTTTTCGTGTGTGTGGGTCTTCAGTGCAGTGGCAGGCAGGCAGACATGATGTGCTCTGAGTCGCGGCGTCTCTGTGAGGGTGGCCTGACCCCTGCCTTCAGCTCCACTTCACAGGACAGCAGCAAATGAGAGGTGTCATCACATGACAGCAGCACAGCCCCTCTTTAGGACTGACGGCTCATTGAAAACACACACACACACACACGCGCACACATGCATGCAGCAGCAAATGTGTGCAAATGCACACGCATGCAAACATGCAAGTTGAGGCAAATGCTTGCAACAGTTGGAACCTAAATGGAAAAATATTCAAACACACACACACACAAATTCCAGACAAACTGAGAGGAAAATACACAACAAAGCGCAGATCAATAGCTTCATTTCATGAACATACAGCTTTTGTTTGGGGAACAATGACTCAGGTTCAGTTGGGACCACCCAGTGCTTATGTCTTGCTTTGTCTCGGTCTGAAAATCAAACTCAGATGCAGAAAGAATTGTGTCAGACAATAATCCAAGCGCACTCCGTTTTTGATTTGGTTCCTTTTTAAGAGGCGTCAGAACGGCTCTTTGAATTGGAAAGGCCATTTTAGTTTGGATAATCTGTCCTTCTCTCGTGCGTATTTGAGGCACATCGATCACTGGGTTTTGGAGTCCACTGTTTTTCAGAGCCTGGTTGTAGTTTGACATTTTGTCAGAGACGCTCAGTTATCAGTAAATCCATTGTACACAGACAGAGAGTGGTTTGTTTCTACTTTGGGGGAATTGCAGGAATAAGATTTTAAGTCCTTTTGGTATAACTATAGGTATCCTATTTTTGACAGAGACGTCATTTAAAGCCTGCTTTATTATTATTGATTACAGTTGATAACACTGTTCTAACAGGAATAATGAGGGACAATAACTGTGCACTGTTATCCCTGTGTAGGTGTGAAAGGGGGGCTTTCACACCTATCGTCAGGGCCTTTGGACTTTTCTGATTAGTCCGAACCAAAATAAGGGGTGTGAAAGGTGCCTCGGACCATGGTCTGGAACAACAGACCAATTTCAGGTAATTGAGACAGTATTAAACAATAGAGGAAGAAAAAAAAGCAGAAGGAACTAGTAGGTGTACTTTCAGTCTCGCTTCCAATGAAATATTTGAAAAACGAGGACATTCATTTTGCTGGTAGTGATACCATAATGATATCACATTGGCAATGACATCAACATAATGAACTTGTTCCTTCATTTTGTCCATTCAAATGTAAATATTACTTTTTTTTATTCACTTCATTTTAAAACGCTGGCGAGTAGCCAAATTGACAACACGCCAACATCAGGCGCCCGCCTGTCTGCAAACCAATCAATGTCGAGTATAGGTAGATGCAGCAAACTAATGATAACATCGAGACCTACCAATCTAACACTAAAGTCTTTAGTCTGCTCCCTAAATTACAATGTGAAACCTATCGATCAAATGTAAACAATCTAACAAAGAAATTAACATTGGTTTGGACTTTCAGTTGTGAAAACACCCGCAGTAAACCTCAGGGACTTAAGTGTTAAATATAATGTAAAAGGAGTTAAGGGGGACCGACCTCGGGTCTTGTGTGTTTGTTTACATGCTTTATGCACAGGCCTCCTCTACATCTGTGTGTATATGTGGGTTTGTAAGTGCAAGTGAGTTTACAGTGCAAGTAGACAAGAGGCGCCGCTCCCTTAAACTAGGGCATATCCACCTGCCACCTGGAGGACTCCTCAGACACGGCCCACTGAAACCGCTGACAAGACACCTCTGGGCCTTTCTACAATCTCCACATACATACACACACACACACACACACACACACACACACACACACACACACACACACACACACACACACACACACACACACACACACACACACACACACACACATGGCCCCACACACACGTACACACACCAGTCTCTCCTCATGTACCCTCTCCCTGTCTGTCCTTTCCCTGCTCCCGCTGTCATTTCCTTTATGGTTACCCGTGTCTCTCTCTCTCTCTCTCTCTCTCTCTCTCTCTCTCTCTCTCTCTCTCTCTCTCTCTCTCTCTCTCTCTCTCTCTCTCTCTCTCCCTCCGTCTGTCTGTGACCACATACTGTCCCCAGCACCTCCTTCACCTCTCTGTCTCTCCCTACCTCCTGTGCATACTTTCGCTCCCCGCCCCCTGACTGCAGTGCATCTCTCTTTCATCGTTACCCTGACATCCAACAGGATTTTTGCTGTCCTAGTGGATGATTAGTTCACATATAACCGAGTTGGGGGGGGGCAAGTTTTGGCTTCCCTTCTTCCTCTCAGTTCAGCGGTTAATGAGGGGGATGGATCACGTATTTACTGTTAACAAGGAGGAGGCCATCTTTTCTCACCCCCCCCCCCCCCCCCCCCCCGCAACAATAGTGCCCCACAGTCCCATGCATAATAAATCAGACCCACTGTGTCAGCATCTGTCTCTGCTACACAGACAAGAAAGTCAAAGTGTGTAGTGTGATCTTTTACAAAATGCAGAAGGAAATCTGAAGTTCTGCTCTCGGCCGGGATTCTCGCTTCCCTTCCATTGCTGCAATGTATTCAGGTCATTGCCAGGTCTCTGTTAAAAAACGCTTCTGTGCTTCGCCCGTGTTAAGCTCCCCAATCTTGTTCATTTCACTCAAATCGGTGTACCCCCCTGTCCTGAATAAATACACGTTTTAGTCCTTTAGTCTCAACCCTCCGCCGCCGCTTGCAATCCAGAAAAATGGCACTGCCCTGCTCGGTGTAAGTGACCTAATTTTCCTGCTCTGCCCAGCGTTTTTCTGATGTGAGCCGTTCCAAAATAGCTTTGCTACAGCAAAGCGTGGCAAACTCATTTCCATCTTGCATAACAGGGTACAAACAACCCCCCCCCCCCCCCCCCCCCCCCCCTCCCTAAGCTCAATGGTGGGGTGGTAAATACTCTCCCAGGATGGATATCAAATTCCCCCCCTTATTGTGTGAAGAAGACGGTGATATTATTAATTTCACTAATTCACTCTCGTTCCCACAGTTTTTGCATGATTTCTATTCAGTCTGTCATATTTATCCATCGTGTCATTTCTGAGTCTGACTTGGTGAAATTGACCTAACTATTAATTCCACCAACGTCTGTCTGTCTGTATGTGGGACATATATCTCGCAAACCGTTCATCTAATTGACTTCACACTTGACATGTGTATTGTTCGTGGCTCGAGGAGGTGCAGTGTCGAGTTTGGTGCGATTTGGACACGTGATACGTTCAATATTAGAAAATACTGAATAAACAGAGGACCAGTGCTTTGTAGCAGTCATTGGGGGCGCAGTGTGCCTTTAGTCTGTGGACCGAGTTGAACATGTCATCTTCTACGTCCTCGGATTAACTGCAGCAGAGGTCGGCAACTGGGTCAAACCACTGATCAAAATGACCTCCATATCATTTTGATAATTCGATTTTTGATCATTTAGTTTTTTATCTTAGTTCCATATTTACTCTTCCATAAAATCTTCATTGCAGATAAACCAGGTAGGATGGAAACAGAGCTTTCTAATTTCACTTTGCACCATAGAATGTTTATAAAAATCTCTGCACACAACATCCAGCACACAAACAATAAAAAACGACAGTGTATTGTCGAACTGTTTGAGGAGGACTCACTAATGACGAGAAATCATTTTGAAGTAGACTGCAGAGCAGTAACGCAGGACATGAAAACAGCCCATTCCACACAGGCAGGTTTAGAATGGGCACTGCACTAGTATGATAAATGTGTTTAGTCCGGAACAGAAAATACATGACTGGG
>NC_047172.1:18364094-18371594 GCF_009819705.1 Hippoglossus hippoglossus
GAGAGAGAGAGAGAGAGAGAGAGAGAGAGAGAGAGAGAGAGAGAGAGAGAGAGAGAGAGAGAGAGAGAGATGCCTATAGTGGGGGTTGGTTTTTTCCTTTCTCTTTTTTTTCCTTTTCTTTTTCTTTTGGCCAGCAGCAGATGCCAGGCACAGTGGTTTCAACCGGGCACACTTTTAAACACAACACAGCTGTCTGCTCTGCATCTGGGCACCAGATAGAAAGAGGAGGAGAGAAGTAGAAGATGAAAACAAGGAAAAAACACTGGGAATATGAAAGAGAGAGGGAGGGAGAGGTAGCAGGAAACAGACTGGGAGAAACAGAGGGAACACAAAGGAGGAGAGAGAGAGAGAGAGAGAGAGAGAGAGAGAGAGAGAGGAAGAAACAAAGGCTGACACAGATAACATCTATCAGTGCAGCAGAAATATGGGCTGGGTTTACCATTATAAATAGAGATACACATACCCCCCACCCAGCTACCACCTCATCCCCAGTTTAGCATCCCCTTCCAAAAGCTGGGAACCACTAACTGGGCCAATACACAACAAGGATTATAGCTATCGAGCTGCAGAGGCATTTAAATATGCTCATAGCGAGCGCTGCGCTTTATGTGGGAGTGACTGTAAACACAAACACGTACCGAGGTGTCAGGGAAACGAAGGATAGAAAGAAGGAAAAGCATAGTTTACTCTATTTGATCGCTGTTTTAATGGATTTCATTGAATTTTAACATCATAGAGGAGCCATGTTACAAAGAAAATATAATATTCTAGCATTACAATACAAGCCACTTTATCATTTAATACAATGACATGCTATCATTAAATTATTAGCTACAACAGGACACTGCACCATAAGGATAGATGCAAGAACGCAATTTAGCGCAGGACAGAAGACGGTGGAAATGTGTTGCTGAAGATATAAACTATAGATTATATTCAGCAGTTTATTGAATATACTGTATACGTGTCTGTACATGCTCAGGGGAAGATGAAGTGAGCCGCTCTTTGAAAGCTGCCTATTGAGCTGTGTGATATGTAAAATAGAGATAGATTGAAATTCCCCCGCTCTCACTCTAACCCACCTGTGGACAATGGCTCTGCAAAGGTCAGTGAAAATGTAAAGAAAACAAGTGAGCTGATTATGGCACGCGTTGGACGTGAAACTGGAAGATTAATATTTCAGGGATGAAATACGACAAAGAAGTCGACGTGGAAAGAGGATGAGATTCGGCGACGATGTGCTGTAGACTACAACATTTTGCGTTCTGCAGTGAAATTCAGGCTAACTCCTAAAAGCGTCCAGACCAGATTTTCCACAAATTGTCCAGGATTCAAGTCTGAAATGTTAGCAAGCTAGAAAATGGTGGAGTTGTCTTAATTGAACTTACATGTTTTCAGCAGTTTATTGAATATACCGTATACTTGTCTGTACATGTTCGGGGAGAGATGTAGCGAGTCGCTCATTGAAAGCTGCGTATTGAGCTGTGTGATATGTAAAATAGAGATAGATTGAAATTCCCTTTCTTTCTCACTCCTCTCACCTTTGGACAATGGGCTTGGGGCAAAGGTCGGCGCAACTGAATAGGGAATTACACACTGCTATTATTTTACAATATGTATAATTACAAAGACCCTTGCACCGCTGCATGCTTACCCCCCCCCCCCCCCTTTCTGCTTTCTGTTTCTTTTGTTCTACCTCTATTAGAGTTGTCCTTGACTGCCGAGTGAGCGCGCAGTGCAGCCTTTGGTTGAGAGGAGCCAGTCAAACGCTCCCTCGCTCTCCTGTTGAGACGAGAATAAGAGAGGACATGGGGGAATGAGAGAGAGAGAGAGAGAGAGAGAGGAGAGGGCCTCTTTCAATTCAGCAAACATATTCCTAAAGCCACGGAGAGCTGTGAACGAGATAGGCAGAGTATTAGCAGGATGTTGGCCTGATGACTAAGCGTCTGAAGACAGGGGAGAGCTCCGGGCATCTTGTTTGGAAAGACAGTGAATGAATAGACATTGTCTGCCAAAAAAGAAACCCTCATAAATTGCAGTGCATCAGTGCTGGTAGAGCTTTTGCTCCTTGAAAAAACGTCTCCTCGCCGTGGAATGGCAAGGTGGAATTCATTATACCAATGGTAAATACAAAGATTATTACTATGTTCCGACATTTTAATAAAATGTCCAGAATATGTCTGATTGGGCCCATTTGAGAATACAGCAGGAAGATTTCCAGAAAAATTCACAGTAAGCGAGTCGTTCACTCACACAACGAACACAAAACTGGAAAATTACAAAGGAGGTGCAATACACGTAGAAGATGGAGATGTCAACTTGGAAAGACGAGATTCAAGGGTTTTTGCAGATAGGAGCCAGCACCAGTGTCAATGTGCTTAAAAGACTAATGCTGTCCTTTCCACAGCAGAATGTATCCGTCATGTCCTGCATCCTGCTCTGCCCAGGCAGTATCACATCCCGAATTTTCCATCTTACTGCTCATGGCAACTTTTCCATCAATCATCAATTTTTCATCAAGGCCATAAAGTCCCTTTTTATTTAGAAAGTGCTTGAAAAAATTATTATAGACTGGTGGTGATTTTACAAGTGTGCTTTGATTCACAAAATAAGGTTTTCAATTCAGTTAGTCCATGATATAAAAAGCTGCATCGATCAGTATCTGTGTGACCCACCTCAGTACGTACACATTCTTCTGCAGTGCATTGACAAGTGTGCTGTGATTCACAAAATGAGGTTTTCACAAAGCAGCTCTGAGACGGATCACTTCAAACATCATAACTCTGAACACAGCAGACAGGACAGGACAGCAACAGTAGCTATACTATACTAAATACTACAAATACTCTACTGAATAAACAAAAACTGCTAAGCATGTTCATCTCCTGCTGCTTTCTTCCAACTCTGTGAAATATCCATACCCAGTTTTCCGGACATTTTGCATTTGGGAGTTCATGTCTGCAAACAGCTAATGATGCAGAGTCTTTTATTGACAGTGTGGTGGCTTGTTGATCAAACATGAACATAAGTCAGCAGTGGTTTATTGGGTCTTCAGAGGTTATTTAGTGCCCAGAAATCTGAAGGAACGAGCTTTAGGCTTCCTTCCTAATACCACAGTTTTCCTGCTATGTCATTAAGTCTTGCTGAAATTGAAGGGAACACCAGCTCCTGTAGAATGAGATTGGGGCTTCATGTTTGTCGATTGACGATCACCTTGACACAGACGGACATACGACAAGACGGGCAGATAAAGACCGGAAAATAAATAGATGACGGACAGATGGACAGGCAGACAGGTAAACAGGCAGACAGACGAACAGGCAAACAAATAGAGAGACAAACAGATGACGAGTAGACGGGGAGATAGTCAGACAGATTGGCAGAACGGCTGACAGCCTGGCCGCTCTCCGGCAGGGAGGTATTGGCTGGAAAGAGTGGCTGGCAGGCAGACAGGCAGATGGACAGGCAGAAACCCATGCACACAGACACAAAAGCAGACAGACAGGAGGACTGGAGGAGGAGGAGGAGGAGGAGGAGAGAGAGAGAGACACATGCAGAGCAGCAGACAGAAAAGCAGGCAGGGAGGTTGCCAGACAGACATGCACTGTTGGTAGCAGGACAGGCAGTTGGCGTAGGAAGGAGACATGGGGACAGCAAGTGCCTCTGGCAGAGAGGGGGAGCGAGATGGAGGGAGACAGAAATAGAGGAGGAGAGAGAAAGCGAGGGAGGGAGAGAGAGGGAGAAAGAGTGAGAGAGAGGGGGGTGAGGTCAGTGCACGGCTGGCTGGCTGACTGTTGATCTGTGGCACTGGGCTGGCAGAAGAGGCTCCTCAGGGAGAGAGCTGCTCCGCACAGCCTGCGTCTACATTCCCCCAGCCGTCCACCCACCCCTTCATCCCTCCATCCCCCAGCTGGGGTGGAGAGACAAGGCGATGAAGGGGGAGATTTGTTGCAAACAGTGGCAGGGAAAGGTGAGGGAAGGGAAACGTGTGCAAAATTAGTGTCAGAGGGACGAATGCCATCCAGTGATGGGTTGGCTTGAATGAAAACAGGAATGAAAGCATGTAGAGTTCCCCCTCCTCTTCTCCTCTTCCTTTCCTCTTGCTCCTCTTCCTCTCCTCTCTAAAGCCTCTGAATTGGCTTTCACTGCAGGGTCAAATGACTCTGCAGTAGACAAAGGTTGTTATTGGCTCCAGCTCTGATTGACAGGGATAGAAACAAAAATGTGTCCGTTTACATGCACCTTTTCTACGCTAAGTTATGATGCACATTGCACTTCCAGGCATTGACAGGTATATACCCACGATTTGTGTACTTTTTTGTTTCATACACTTCTTTCTTCTGTCTCTCTCTTTTTGGTAGAGAGACATGGTGCTCTACGTGTAGCTCATTTATTACATTCATTGTAATTATAAACTGTACATTGGTCCTTCAAGATGTATTTTGCCAATAAACCCAAGTGTTTATACATTTCTGGGATATTTTTATATCTAATTCACTTTTATTGTTCTGTGCATTAAACACAGTTAGCTGCCATGGCAACACTTTCAACAACCAGTGGGCAACTTAACCGATGAAATAAAGCAGTCAGAGCGTGTTAATATGGAATGATGATGCAAGTGCAGAGAAAGTGAAAAAATAGACTAAAATGACAATGTGAGAAAAAGGTTTTCATTTATTTTCCCAAAGAGATTGAGACATAGCTGTTGCCTGTTTGTGTCACATGATATTCCCTGATCATATTTCCAGACCAGAGGAAATGTTTTTCCTAATGTTGAAAAAACGCTTGAATGCTAATGGAAAGGAAAACGTCTCCAGTGCAAAGGTATTTTCAGGACACAGACGAAATAGTATGGTGGTTTTGATTTACCTTGTGTTTTGACAGTTGAAATACTGAATCAGTGTGTCGATACGTGATTCGAGGGGCTGAGGATGTTTTTTTTATGGCTTTCTCGGGCTGGAGTTACACAAGGTTAATGTTACAGCCGTGTGTGTGTGTGCGCGTGTGTGTGTGTGTGTGCGTGCGTGTGTGCGTGCGTGCGTGTTTGTGTGTGTGTGTGCTGTGTTTTGCTGCAGGGTGCAAAGCTGCTCCAAATGTCCATCTGCCAAGTTCACAATCCACCTGAGCCCACTCATACATGCACATGTGCCTCCCTCACCCCACCACAACACAAACGGATGCAATTGCACACATGCGCCCGCACCCACATTCACGCAGGCACATGCAGAAACGTGACACATATTCCCATATACAGTACAAGCCTGCACAGCCACACGCGCGTTTCCCTTGTTCCAGCTTCTATTCAGACTTCTCTTTGCTCTCATTTGCATAAAAACATCCCACCCTCTCTCTAGCCGTCACCTTGATGTAGCTGCAGTGAAGAGTGTGATATAAACATAACAAGTTTTCTGACAAAAATCCAGAAATGCATATATACATATTTCCCAACAGGTGTTCAGAGTTAGTATGGGTGGGGGGGTGGTGCAAGAAGAAGAGCCTGAACACAAATAAACACATAGGCGATTCAGCCCTGAGGAAACAGACATATACATACATACAGACATTCGTTTGAGGGTGATTTGTTTTCCAGCTTGTATTTCAGAATCAAATTAATGTACAGTCGCACTTAAAGCACCTGTTTCTTTGGTTTATGTTTAGAGTCAGTGCATGTTTTTACAGTGACACATTCCCCACGGTCACTTAACTGGAAAGAAGACAAAGGTGTGAGCTGCGATGTCGAACTGCTTTAATGGATGTTGTGCTCTCCTCTTCACAGACGGAGACAACATCAGCTCTGCTTTAGTCAAACAGGTGCCACGCAGCTGAGAATTTATGGGTCTAGGAAAATGTGATTTTTTTTGGGGGGTCGGTTTGATTTAGAAAATATACAAAATTTTGTATATGTTACAATGTTAAGAGATAATTGATTTTCTACTATTAGCAATTGTGACAAATTAAAATATTGACATACTTTTGAATATCTCCTTTACTTCTCAGACCACAGCTCAGATGTTACTAACACTATAAATAATGATTTTATTATAATAAAGTGTCTCAGTATAGTAAACCACGACTGTTTGATATATATATAAACCAAAACCACAATCCCCACACATTTCTGACAGTGGAAGGTGGGGAGAGATCCCCTCTCCACCCCCATACAAATAGTATCACAACTTCCCACTTCATGCTTTTTACAACAAAATGAACATGTGGTTTATCGTGGAGTGCCGTTTTAACAGAGATGGATGGAATTTGTGACTTGGACTGAAAAGATGGAGTGACCAGCCTTTGTTTCCTCCATGATGGCCTTTGTTGATAGTGAGATTCTATGGGTCTTTGGGTGAAATTAAGCATAACCATCATGGTATCCTGTTTCCATTACTGCTGATTGGAGCTGGAGCCGATAAATACTGGGGAATACCGCAGAGTGATTTGACCTGGGTACGAATGCTGATTGTGCCCTTTCCCACTGGAGACAAAATCCAGATGTTAGTGAGTGTGGGTGCTGTTTCAAAAGGATATTGCTCTCTTAATGTCTCAATTTCAATGAGAACAACCCAGTGCAATATTATAAAAGTCTTCGATATGTGTTATTATCCAGATTTTTAAGAGAATTTTGCGATTTTTATTGTGTCTCCTGCTTGCTTCTTCCTCTTCCTGCAGCCCTTGCAGAGTTGGCACTGAACTGCAAACAATTTATAGAACACACAAGATAAATGATAATCCCATCATAGGTGACATGATATGATTTTGATTACAAGTACAAATCTAATCAATAGGCAGCCTTTCTGTTCAAGTTCATATATATGTGGAGTAACGTCTGAGCTTGAACCCTGCAGACAGGGCGTCAGGTAGTAAAACGTGTGTGTGTGTGTGTGTGTGTGTGTGTGTGTGTGTGTGTGTGTGTGTGTGTGTGTGTGTGTGTGTGTGTGTGTGTGTGTGTGTGTGTGTGTGTGTGTGTGTGTGTGTGTGTGTGTGTGTGTGTGTGCACGCATGTCTGTGTCCCTGAGTGCTCTCTGTGTTTCAAGAGGCGATTATGATTATCATGTTCCATCATTCAAATCCAAACAAACTGTCTCGTGATGTCCACTGCCTTTGACACCCACACAGTGTATGGGTCCTGTTTGAGTGGAGTGGGGGGACATTTTCTATTCCGTTCTATTAGGCGGCTATTTTTGGTGCCACAGGATACCCGGAGACTGTTAGAGCCCTGTCAGTGACGAATGTGTTTGTGTGAGAAACAGGGGTGGGGTGCCTTCCCACAGGAATTTATGCGTGTGTGTGTTTAAGATGGAAGGAATTGGGAGGGTGTTCACTGTTTTTCTATCTTGCCTGCAGGACTGTGTATGTGACAGAAAGTGAGAGAGAGGGAGAGCGACAGCATGTGTGTACAGTGGTGGGATATTCTAGCTCTCTTTCTGGTATGCTCCCCCGCGGTGATTCAGTGCGTGTATGCCCATTAGCTTGCCTGAGTGTGTGAATGTGAATGTCTTCAAT
>NC_047172.1:18376594-18523923 GCF_009819705.1 Hippoglossus hippoglossus
TCAGACCAATCGCACTTCCTACTCTGGATCTAACCAGACCTGCTACCACAGACCACCACCACCCCTCATCCCCAAGTTGTCTTCTTCTCTTCTAACACATCATCCCCTCTCTACTTCACCATTTGTTTCCCTGGTGTTTGGACGTAGGTTTGACTAACAGTACGTTTTTGGCTGTAAATACTTTATTTACATACAGTACACAAAAGAGAAAATTGTAGTTTGTGGGATGGTCCATATGCAACAGGGAGAAAGACGGAATGTACAGGGATCCCGCTCTCACCATCAAAATCACTCAAACACATGTACTGTGGCGACACACTGACAATGCCTGTTTCATCGGCAGCAGTCAGGCCAAGAAATCAGAGCTGCTTCTTCACCTCGTGTGTGTGTGTGTGTGTGTGTGTGTGTGTGTGTGTGTGTGTGTGTGTGTGTGTGTGTGTGTGTGTGTGTGTGTGTGTGTGTGTGTGTGTGTGTGTGTGTGTGTGTGTGTGTGTGTGTGTGTGTGTGTGTGTGTGTGTGTGTGTGTGTGTGTCCAAGAGGCAATGAACAGGCACTGAAAAGAACACAGAATATGGAACAGAGAGAGGCAGAGCAATGGAGAGAGAGATTTCATCTCCTCTCTGCCTGTATATACATATCTGCTAGAATGTAGGTCAGGCAGCCCCAGTCACTCTCAGAGCCTGGGAGAAGGAGATTGCCGTGCGTGTGTGTGTCTGTGTGTGTGTTCACGCACATCACATGAATAAAGCATGTGTCTCTCTTGTAACATGTGCATATTTGTGTGTGCCCCCTTGTCCTCATGTGCCATATGTGTTTCTCTATATGATGGGTATGATTTCTTTTGTGTGTGTGCCTGCGTGCTTGTGCACATGTGTATGTGAGGGTGTGTTTCTAAAATGCCTGTCATGTACAGTATGTGTCAAAGAAAATGTCACAGAGGACATCACAGCCTCCCTTCCTTAATGCCGCGTATGTAACTATACAATAGGGTTTTCATTACAGTCATATGAGTCTGTGTGTGTGTGTGTGTGTGTGTGAGTGTGTGTGGGTAGGAGGGTGTGCCAGAGCAGCCAGTCTTTTCAGGCTATTTACGGTATGCTCTCTGGCTTTGATAGATATAGGAGCCCAGTAAAGCACAGGCACGGTCCCCTCTTTTTCTCCAAGGAATAGACTGTGAGAAAATATCACTTCTCTCTCACTCTCTCTCTCACACACACACACACGCACACACACACACACACACACACACACACACACACACACACACACACACACACACACACTTGTAGAATTCTCAGTAGAGAAGAAGAAAAGGAGACCGCAAGTGTGTTTGCTCTGTCTGTCACTGTCCTTGGTGCTGAAACAGACTAGCACTGCAACTCCATGACTAGAATACCAACCACACACACACTCACACAAAGTACACACTCACACATGTTGTATTTCATTATTGTGCTGTATCTTTTTCTGCTTTTTATGTTGTCCCATCAGACTCTAGCCATTTGTAATTTTCCCCTCTCCTTTTTTCTGAGACACACACACACACACACACACACACACACACACACACACACACACACACACACACACACACACACACACACACACACACACACACATACCAGGGGAATGTGGGCCGTGTCCTGATGAGGAGTCAGAGAGCTGTGATTTGTCATCAGCCTCCACATGAAGACCTTCATCAGAGGACAGACCCATCACATACACTCTGATTAGAATGACCAAGGGGCCATGGATTAGTGTGTGTGTATGTGTGTGTGTGGGTGTGGTTTGTATTTTATGAGGTAGAAGCAGGTGGAATTATGCCACAAATTGAGTTATAAACATAGTTTACACTGGGTTTTATTAAATAGATAGAGTAATGCATCACTTTCCAGACAAAAGCCAGACGTTAGTGTTTTTTTCACCCCGTGGAAAAAGAGCCACAAGTAACGGCATCATTTCCCACCGATGATTAACAGGATCAAATGATGAACTCGTGACATTTTAAGGTCAATAAAGGTGTTGGGTCAACTTCACCACCATAACTTCACACCATATTTCAGGAGACAGGGGAATCTGGTGTCCATCCACTTTGAAACTATCCTGATTGTATAGAGCTGTACTGTTGTTGAAGGCGCATGTGAGACATTCACCTTTTATAATGTCTAGCTTCTTTGCAGCACCCTCCATATTTGAAGCATTGTCTGCTGTCACAGCCACAGCTTTGTGTTGAATGAACACATACAAGGAATTTCACTCTGTTTTTGTGCTTTGTCTCAATGTGACAACAACAACAAAAATACACGCAACACCTTTTATTCCCTCAAAGTCTTAACCACATGCATTATATGAATTTGGACAGACATGGATGTAAACTGCAGCTTCACAGGTTGGCGGAGGCTTGGAGCCGCGAGATGTTAATTCTAGTAAATGAATGTAAATGCTTTCGGGCTGCACCAGCGACTTTAATCAAATACAAACCAAACCTCTGACGCCGTTTTCAAAAAGCATGAAAGATGCCACATCTGTAGCTGTAACATGTAAAATATACTTTGAGTGGGCCATTGTTTTGCATTAGGGTTTCACGTTAATAGCCCCTTTCAAAGTTGTTTGCACTGTCCCCTTACAACTCGCCCAGGCTGTTTCCAACTTTGCCTTGCTCATTATTCCCACTACAAAGGAAATGGACAGGAAAAAAAACAAAAGCTGAGGTGTTTGTGTATGTGTGTGATGAAGGGGTAGAAAGAGAACCCCTGCTGGTTAAAAGTAAAGTCTGCTTATGCTTTAAAAACCACCCGCGCTCCTTTTACATAACACACAACGGGCACCCTGAACACTCACTGTACGCCTGTGGTGGTGCTTGTCCTGAGGGACCGGCTATTGTTTTTATTTGAGCTGCTTTGAGACAGATTGGGAATGACTGCGGAGTGAGTGAGTGAGTGAGTGAGTGAGTGTGTGTGTGTGTGTGTGTGTGTGTGTGTGTGTGTGTGTGTGTGTGTGTGTGTGTGTGTGTGTGTGTGTGTGTGTGTGTGTGTGTGTGTGTGTGTGTGTGTGTGTGTGTGTGTGTGTGTTATGGGCCATCTGGTATGCTCCCTATGGGGGCCTTCATTCTGTGTGATGGTCCCTATACACTATCGGCACCTCATCTGTTCTCTCCCATACATTCGCTCAATTAGCAGCAGCGGATGGAGAGAAACAAAGACAGGCAGAGCACTCAGGCAGAGTCTGAACGCACATTTTCACTCACACTCCCTTTTTTCCATCTGTCTTTTTCTCTTTCTGTGTGCGGTTATTTCACCTTTTTTTGTGACAAGGTGGGACATCGACCCCCTTAACTCACCCACTCCCCTGTCCCTCCCCTCTCCTCCAACTCAGCGAAGGATGGAGAGCTGAGGAGGGAAATCATGAAGGCAGGCACGGATCATTAGCTATATTTGTCCCCCACTTCCTGCAGAAGATGATAGATCTAGCTAATTACCCCATGTTGCCAAGCCTGTCGCACGCGGCAAGCGGCCGTTGTTATGGCGGAAATCGACGTTGGGTTTTTTGGCGTGTGCCGCATAGCTGATGGTATATGACTATTCATGAGCCCCGCAGTCAAAAGGAGAGGAGGAAATTTCCAATCCCGTCATGGCTGCGTGTGAATGTGATTGTTCTGCAAATGATTTTTAATGATGTATGTTCACCGTCCTCTTTTTCTTCTGCCCTCTGTTGCAGAAAATGAGTGTGGAGGAGATGTGGTGAGCCGTTTCCGTCCAGCTGAACTTCACTCGGTCAAAGTGGCAGCAGAGGTCTGGACCAAAGAGCTGTCTCAACCCCAAACCATTTCAGGTAGAGTTTGTTCCAACATGTTGTCACACCTAACTCATCAAAAGTGTAACTTCATAATCGTCTTTTCTGGTTCTGATTCAGATTTGCATGTTAAATTAGCTTTTCGTAAAGAATTATGAATTATTTATGCGATGGAATCAGTTTCAGAAAACACTGCATATTGCACTTACAGCTAAATAAAATGAATTTTAAAAGGGCGCCATTGTTAAACAGTAGAAACAGTGTGAACCAGTCCACAGCCTGTAAAGGTCATCTGTTTGCAAACCTCTGAGGTTTGTATGAAACCTGACCCACTACCCACAATTAAATCCAAGTCAAATCTGGACCCATCTGAACCTGTTAACATATGAGCCGTGACCCGACCAGACACCTGTGCTCCTCCACCTAGCATGTGGCTATCAGAGGCTAATACTTTTCGGCAGTTCTTACAAGCAGCGAAGCCACTGAGAACCCATTCACCGTTGGCTTCCTTGGTCTTTATGTGATTCATTTTGATGATCTTCCTAGTTTGCTGTCAGTAGTGACAGTTATTTTAGTGGAAGGTCAAAGGTTGAGTCACAGGCTTTCACAATAAAACAAATCCTTGCAGCTGACAGGGCTTCCTATAAGCTTATTTAGATGTATAAAAATACTGCACAATCATTTGAATTCATGATTTCTCTTGACAAAAACACACTTAAGTTCTGACCTCCAATAGCAATTACATGGATTCCAGTCCCTATGTAGTGAATGCAGTTTTCAAAGATACAGGGCAATACAGCTAAATCAAATCAACGTTTATTTAGAGGGCAAAAAGTGTCAAACAACCTCAGGTCCACTCAGGCTCTGTGACAATCCAGTCAGTTCTAAATACACCTGAGTTTAATCCCTGCACTCTGACCTCACTGCGCCGGCTGATAAATTGTCGTATTGTATTCACATCACAGCTTTTCTCACCCTTTAACGTTTTGGAGCCGTCACCCACCAAAGCCGTTTACCATACTAGTTGAGAATCGCTCGCCGGATTTCACTCTCTCGTTCTGTCTTTATCACGCTCGCTCTCCGTCTCTCTCTGATCGTCCCCCTCCCTCTCTCTCTCTCTCTCTCTCTCTCTCTCTCTCTCTCTCTCTCTCTCTCTCTCAGCGCCCACTCAGATGCTATCTCTGCAGCCCTTCACACTAATTCAGATGCACTTAGCTCCGGTTTGGCACACATGTTTACTGTCACTATGATGCATGGCGTAAATACGTATTCGCAGTGAAATATGATAATGCCAGCGGAGTTTAGTTGGCTCCCCATTGCTACACTGTATGGAATACCAATGGCTGTGTGTGAGTGTGTGTGTGCGTGTGTGTGCGTGTGTGTGCGTGTGTGTGGAGGAGGAGGGTGGGGTTGTTGGGCGCCATATGCCTGAAATGCATTCTCCCAAAACTTCAAGGTGAAAACAAAGGGAAACTGATAACGATGTGAATTGTTGTGACAGATGTCTAAGCCCCCCCCCTTCCCCCTCCCTCCTTCCACACCACCAAAATGATAGGAGCGCACACACGCACGCACGCACTCACACACACGTGCAAAATGCTAGTTTTATGTCTCAGTTCATAACACAATAATCGCTGCATTTCTTATCGCGCTTCACTCAGTAATATCCTGATTCTTCTCTATCAAAGAGCAAGAACCCTCTTCAATTTGTCGGTGTCTGGTGGCGCTCTCGTGTCCCGTCTAATCATAAAGACGCACTAATAACAACAACAACTGGCAATTTACATGTGATTCTTGTGCTGATGACTGTATGATCAATACGCACACACTCTCACACAGACACACACACACACACACACACAGAGACACACACACACACACATACACACACACACACACAGCTGCTTTTTTCCCCCTCATGTGTGAACTGCATAAAAAGTTTAGCTGCGTCCCACATTCAAATCACAACATGCATATATTCTGCGAGGAGCTCTGTCTTCTGAGAGAATTCAGCTTGGTGCTGATTTAAACACTCGTGTCTACAGGCTTACTGTAGCAGATGCATTTGAAATCAGCCTGCACCTCATGCATGTGCATGTGCGTGTGTGTGTGTGTGTGTGTCTGTGTGTGCTGAAAGTGAATGAAATTCTTATACAATATATGCTGCACAATATGCAAACGTGGATTAGAAAATCATGAATGCAAAGATATTTCTGTCATGTACATTTAGAGGCAGAGAATGGGAAAGAGGAATATGAACTTCAAAAGGTTTTTTTGTTTGTTTTTATGAAATTACCTGCTGGTTTCTTTTAAATAAAACAACTGAACCCCAGTGGAGGTCATGTGTGAAATGAAATGTTGAATCACATGAACAAAAACACAACTTTATCATTGAGTGATTGGTCTTACTTATAACTGCTTTTACATAATGTCATTTAAAATGGAAATAAATGGACAGTAACCCTGTACATTTTATGACACAATCAGTAATTTAATTACCTCCGCAAAGATATATTTGTTTTGTTTGCTAGCCAGCAGGAGAACCTCAAGACTAATGGACGGATTACCACGGAACTTGGAAGAAGGATGCTGTATGGGTCAGGAGAGAACTTGTTGAATTTTAGTGTGGATGCTGAAAAATCTGGCACATTAGTACTGATCATGTGAAATGTGCTGCAGCTTGAGTGAATTTAAGGGGACTGTTGGGCCTTGGCAGAGTTGCTGGTTGTGAAGTAAAAAAAAACAAAAAAAACATGCAGAATTTCTTATGAAGTTTGCATCATTATATGTGTTTGCTCGGCCAACCTCAACTTTTGGAGGCGGCATGAACATTACTGTGCGGCTATTCATCTGGGCCCGTAATGCCATTGATCCAGGGTCTAATTGAGACACAGACAGAGAAGGAGTGGGCCTCCTCCTAATCCTCAATAAGCAGGCTAACCTTCATTACAGCCGTGACATTTTCCCATGGGGCGCTGAGAGAGAGAGAGAGAGAGAGAGAGAGAGGAGGGAGGGAGGGAGAAAGAGAGAGGGGGGGGCAGGCCGAATATGAAGGGCTCTCCAACATATGGCGAGCTGCAGAGGCGTGCAAGCTTCCCGGGATCCAACTCTCATGAGGAGCCTTGAGGGGAGGAAGAGGAGGCGACATGACTTACACTGCTGCCACCGTTATTGTTGCTGTTGTTTTATTCTGCTGCTGGATTCACTTGTTGTTGACACTGTGTTCATTTGTGATGTGGAACTCGCTTAAAACCGGGGCCCTCAGAGAGAGCCTGGCAGCTTCAGATAGGCACTGTGTGTGTGTGTGTCTGTGTGTGTGTGAGTGTGTGTGTGTCACATATTTTAGTCCACAATGGATATTTAATATTTTACCTCTAACATGGGAATCATTCTGCGATCAGGTAGTCTTTTTGTTCTTTTAAAAAAAAAATTCATTTCATTTTCAATATTTTCAAACCAAGGTTCTCAGTTTAAAGAAAGTTTTTCAAAGAGATCCCCCTCATATAAATCTATTCAAATGTAGTTATCAGCAGAATTAGCAAATATATAATTCTTTACCACTTTTTGCAGCTTCATTTCTAAACCTGACTGTGATGTGAATGGCTGCTGTTGGAAAGATTTGCATTTCTAACAAATGTGGAGGCTGACAGCAACACCACCTTCCACTGTACGAAGAGAGCTCCACCTACAGAAAGTCAAAGTTTGCAAACCATAACAAGAAGAAAGAGTTTCACCCCAGTGCTCGGGTGGCAGCAGTGACTGCAAAGCAACTAAGATAGAGAAATAAAAACAAACCGAAAAAATCTCAAGGTTGAAATTTGAAGATTAGTTAAAGATTAGTATTTGAAGCATAAGGAGGCAACATCTGCATTAAAGAATACAGATGGGGCTACAATGTATGTGCAATGTTCATATTGTTTACACATAGAAGAGTCACACACACACACACACACAACACACACATACACAGACACACAACACACATACACGCACAGAGAGAACACTCTATCTGCATTAGAACCTAGAACCTCTAGGAGAAAGGATCAATAGATTGTATTTTTTCCCTTTTTTTCCTTATTTATTTCAATTGCCATGGAAACCCCAGTTATACTTCATGTAATATACATATATATATATATATACATATAACGATCAAGGATATAGTGTTAAAAAGTTATATTTTACAGTTTTAACTGAATCGAGACAAACCGAGCGCGCCCCGTCATCTCCTCCGGCCTCTTCACACAAGTTTGTTTGTGTGTGTCGATGTGTGTGTGTCAGCGCTAGAGACGAGCTGTATTATTGAATGAATGTGCAGCTATAAAGAAGACTTTACTCATTTAAGAAAAGTATTGATCACTATGTGATGATCAGTGTTATATTGTGGCGTCATTTCAAACAAATTAACGTTCAGCTGAGTCGGTGACAGTGTGTGTGTGGGTGTATGCATACGTGAGCGCTCAATGTGATACCGTCCTTATCTTAAAAACTGTCGTTACCTTTCCCTTAAGTTCTAGGAAAATCATACAGAAGCTAATTCAGTTATAGTAATCAACTGCTTATAGTGATCAATTTGGCCCGGACAAACGTGATCACTATAAGCGGTTTCCACTGTGTATATATATGTGTGTGTGTGTGTGTGTGTGTGTGTGTGTGTGTGTGTGTGTGTGTGTGTGTGTGTGTGTGTGTGTCTGTGTGTGTGTGTATGTGTGTGTGTCTGTGGACATTCCAAGCTTCCTCTCACACACCCACACAATATCCTCAGCCGCCCCAAAAATACTCCACTAATAAGATTTACAAGGTATCCTTGCCTTTCATGATTTTATTTTTCTCCCGTTGAAACATTTATGGCCATTCATAAAGTAACACACCATTAGGGCTGAGGGGCTCTACAGTGCACTAAGTGTGGTGTTAATAAATCATGTTTAATAAAAAGAGACATCCAAACAGGGCCACAGCCCCTGTCATATTCCGAATGCAGCATGTACGAATATTTAGGGACATCTGGAAATAACAGTGATGTCCCGAGGCGTTCGGGCTCCTCAACAATTTATGATGTGTTGGTAAGGGGATAGACCCACCTTTAGAAGGATGTGTAGGTCTGACATACATGAAGAAGAAGAAGACGTAGGAGTGGGTTATAATGCTTCCTGTGGCATGTAAAGAGCCTGAAAGGTTTGAATGCTGAGGAGCATAAAGAATAAATGGAAACCTCACAGTTGATGTAGGATGATGTCATTTCTTCAATACGTCTGTGAAATCGCTAAATGGATGGAACGGTTGGAAAAATGGATAAGATGGACAGAGAGAGGGATTTACTGAGATAAAAATAAACGGTAAAGTGTATACCTCCACCAGGCCCAAAGTCTCCTTAAGGAACCACATTTAATTTCACTAGGTTTTTATTACACACAGTCATAAATATCAGTCCCCTAAACATCAACATCAAGATCCATGAATTACTCTCTGAGACATAAACGGAAACGTTGTAGAACGGCCACAAGGGCCAATTCAAGGCAGCAAGCAGGGGAGAAACAAAAGTGCACAGAGAGTTCCTCCCTGCATATAAAGGACAACACTAATTCCGACAAATCTGAATTTCTTTTTCGATTTTTTTTTAATTAGAAATTTATAAAATAAAAAACAATTACAAGGATGGATAAGGTTAAAGTGCGTTCATCAAGGTAAAGTGACCATGCCTCCCATTGGGACTGTGACACCAGTCTGATGGAATAAACCCAAACTTCTTCCTGTTAGTTTTATATACAATCCAAAACGCTCTCCCGAGGGCAGCAACCATAGAGGACGTGTGAGGTCAATGATAATCTCATACGCCTTTTTAACGACTAATCAGAGTCTAAATATAGATTTTATTCTTCATTGAGGAGATCAGCAGGGGATATGTATCGGTAAAAAGCATTTGAAGCGATGATTTTCCTTTGTATTTAAATTCCTCACATCACTCACACAAATACTGTCAGTCACTCGGTCACCTGCACGACATGTCGCGTCTCAGCGTTACAACATCAGGTGTGAAATTCCTGTTCGACAAGAAGGAAGAAAAAAGTACTGTGAAGCTGAAAGAATCCGAACCCGAATGAAAGACACATTTTTTGCGCTGCTGTCTGCTGTGTGTTGAACAGCTTGTTTGTTGCTTCTCTGCAGATGGAGCTGGATGCAGACGATAAGCGCCATCGAACACGCTCCAAAGGTATCTGCATGGATACACACACACACACACACACACACACACACACACACACACACACACACACACACACACACAGGTGACAATGCCATTCAGGGTGACCTTCACTCCCCCAACACAAACACACATGCACAGACACATACGTATACTGTACACACACAACTGCACAAATCGCAGACTGTCACACTCGAGTTGCCTTTTTCTCGCTGCTCTCGCGTTCTCTATCGCTCTCTTGTTTTTGCTCCTATAATCACAGTGCATGTTTTAGGAGCTTTATTCAACAGTGAAATACCCCCCACATTGACTTATGGTATCATCCAACAAAAGTATACTTTTAAAGAACAGGTAACTTTGGGTTTTACCTGACAAACCAGTGACACAAACCAGGCACAGACTGCTACAGAGTGTTGGTCACTGAATAAACAGGCGACCAGTGCTCTGTAGCAGTCAGTGCCTTCAGTCTGTGGACCGAGTTGAACGTGTCTTCTTTTACGTCCTCAAATTACAACATCGGTCAGCAACTGGATCAACTCACGCGTCAAAATTGCCGCCAGATTTTTTTTTATTTCACCATATTTGACTGTTAACCAGTGTCAATGGTGCTCATCTCCATCATGGCAGCAACATTTATAGACCTACTTCCTCTTTCGCAAGATGTCTTCAAAGTAAATTCACTTTTGTTTTGTCGCTGCAATGCTTTATATCGCCCTGAATTACAGCGCTTTTATTTTGAAAAGTTGTGAACTTGGGTCTGAAATAGGTGACAATCAATATATGAAAAAATCAACAGCATTTAAGTTAGGAGTTAAATTGTATATATCAACCACAAACGTGAACAGTAATAAAGCAAATTCTGTTTAATTTTTTTTTTTTTAAGCATTGAATCTTCACTGCAGATAAACCAGGTAGGATGAACTCAAAGATTTCTAACTTTACTCTGCACCATTGACAAAAAAAAGCACTACACACAACATCCAGCACACAAACATTGAAAAGTGACAATATATTGTAAACCTGTTTGAGGAGGACCCAATAGAGACAAGGAATAATTCTGAAGTAGCTCTGGACTCCAGAACTGGAGAAGAGCCCATTACAATAAGGCAGGTTTAGAACGGGCACTGCAGTAGTTACAGTAAATACAGCCACCTCACTTCCTCCCATGAAACTACGACAAGCCTTGAAAAGGGCTCGTAAACCGTGACACTCACTCAGCCGCCCCGTCCGCCCTCACAGGTTTAGGGAATCTGAAAAGAGGTGTCCATCAGAGAAATGTCTTGATCCATATTTCATCGCCTCTAACTTCAGGAATTCTGTAACATCTTTGACCAAACGAGGGGGGGGGGGAAAGGTGGTGACTGTTGTTCCTACATGGTGTGGAGCAGGCACCTTGTCTGAAGGCTGCGACCACAAGGCCCTTGTTTGATTGAGTTACGGCCGTCCCCTGCTTGTCGGCCAGCAAGAGAGGGAGAGAGTGTGAGTGGAGTATTTGGCACTGTGGTCGTCTTTTATAACCCGGCCCTAAATCACTCCATCTTCACTCATTCATTTCTCCCTCTGTGTCAGATCCTCCAAAGTATACGCCGAACACTTCTTTGTTTCGTTGCGATAAGAGTTGAGGCCGTGATGCCGTGCATACATTTCACGCTCATAATTCAGACCCTCAAATAAAAATGGCTGACAAAAATAGCGCAAGTATAGATCATGAGCAGTGATGTCTCTGTTAGCTCTATCTCTCACGCTAGAAAACACAATGTTAGACAGTTACCATGTTGAAAAACAGGTATTAGACTTAACCCAAAGACTGTATTGCTGAAATATTTCTTACGTCTGAAGATCTAAATCCCAATCTTCATCTTGGTGGGGGTTAATTATGTTTATATGAGTTAAATTAACTATTTCACTTGACAGGCCATTGGATAAAAATACAATTTGAATCAACAAAACATAAAAACAGCATAAGAACATGTAACATTGACATGGAAACAAATCGCTGATTAAAGCAACACTGAAATATAAAAACACAGTAGAATCGATTTTTGATCAAATGTGACACTACAAAGTATTTCACTACTGATCCGTCTCTTTAAAATCCTCCAAATGGCTTTTACTTCACTTTATTTACATTCGAAACACCAATACTCCATCAGTATGTCATCAATACTCCGACAAACTGACCAATATAGATATTCTTATTTTTTTCTTTTCTTTTTCACCAATTTTAATTCTTACCACAGTCAATAATTTATTTAAAAGCTTTATGCATTTACCCTCCATACACTGACAAACTGAACTGATATACTGCCTTATGTATTTACTATCCTTTTGAAGTACTAAATGAAGACAAAGGAATAATCAAATTTTGACATCTTCACACAAACATACGAAACATATTTTACTGAGGGTTGGGGACAGAGGACGTTGCACCCTTTACAGATTGTTTATCTCTTTGATTTGTGAGATTTGCGAGCATGGGCTCAACAAATAAAATAACATTTGATTTAACCTTTTATTGTTTAAATTATGTTAAACCTGCACAGACGGCTTCATATATCTGTTGTACAAAGAAGCTGTGGACGTAGCATGTTCAAGTCTGTCCTGTTTCGTTATCATTCTCTCTCTCTCTCTCTCTCTCTCTCTCTCTCTCTCTCTCTCTCTCTCTCTCTCTCTCTCTCTCTCAGTGCCTGTGGATCCGGCGTTAACAGAGCTTTTCAGGTCAGTGGGATTGAAAAGCTGCACTGCACCGACACACACACACACACACACACACACAATCTCACGCGTGTCTCGGTGTCGTCACTGACCTTGTTAGTGACGTCGCTGCGTCTCCTGTACTGTCTGATCGCTTCCTTCACATTAGCAGCGACTCACTGTTTTGCCCTTAGATTACACTTCCTCCTCGTTTATTTGTTTCCTCCACCACAAAGCCATTCTTGAGGTTATTTCGCGTTCACTGCGTCCCTCCCTCATAGTGTGAATATCTCACTTTGTCTCCCTCGCTTTCTGTGGACGTCTTCAATGTCACAAATGACGATAACGACATAACAGAAACAACAAGCACCAAAACTCTTCCTCCCCTCTAGTTAATACGTTTCCCCCATATGAAATATTAAACAAGAGGGTTTTCTCCTCTTTTAATGTTCCAACTAGCCGAGCTAAATAATTCAGTTTTTGTCTCGTATGCCTGATGATATTTAGCATGATAGCCAATTATCAGTTCATTACCCATGCAGCACAACTCCTTCTCTCGTTCCACGCCTACAGCTTTAAAGTTCCTGTTGGGTGAGTTGAGTGGGTGGAAGGTAGAACACAACTTTATTTCGAATTCAAAGCTTTTCTTTGACACTGGGAAAGTTTTCTTCCCACTATATTTTCAAAAGCTATTGTCTTTTTTTTTAATAATCGCTATGAAATGAATGTTAATACGTAGTAGTGTAGTTGTAATTTAATTGCTGTCACATGGGCCTTTTTGCACAATGTACTGTAACATTTTTGCTTCGACCCGTGTGAAAAGAAGTACAAGTTTTCATACAGAGTACTGGCTCAATATTATGGTTGGACCGGAATCAGATTAGCCATCCATTATCTACTGCTTGTCCTTTTGTGAGGGTCGGGGGTGCTGGGGCTGGAGCCAAACGCAGTCGATATTGGGGGGAGAGGTGGGGTTCCACCTGTCAGGTCGCCAGTGAATCGCAGGGCTGACTTATAGAGACAAACAACCATTCACACTCCCATTCACTCCTGTGGGTTTAGAGGGAGGGTGTTTTCACACATGAAGGTCTGGACAATGGTCCACACCAAGGTTCAGGCCTTTGTTACATTGTAAATATTTGATTTATGACCTACGTGTGTCCTGTCACCATCAACTATGTGGACTTCATCTTTTCTATACTTGACATTGATTGGTTTGTAGACAGGCATGTATCTGATGTTGGCGTGTTAGCAAGTTGGCAAACGTTTTTGATAAGTGCACAGAAACTTACCACGATTGGTCTGAAAGTCTGAAATTTTCCCCAAAATGTTTTCACACTCACGATCTGAACCACGGACCAGACGCAGCTCTTTTGGTCGGATTAAATTTTGGTCTGCTGGTATGCACTGTGATGTGGGGAATCTTTCGCACCTTTTATTTTAGTTTGGATTAAACTAAAAAGTCAGAAGTTTAGGAACTTCCGAGGTAGCTTTGAAAGCACCTGGAGAAAAGCCCGACAGGCGCAGGAAGGACAGGCAAACTCCCCAGAGAAAGGCCCTGGTGGAGCTGGGGTAAGAACCCACTTGTTGTGAGGCGACTGTGTTTTCAACGCACTGAGCAGCGTCTCTTTTGAGCGTTTGCTTGAAAGGAGTTTTTAGCATTTGGCACTGAAGCTGAACCCAGCTGTAAAACAAAACAACCTGCAATGTTGTTATCCTGCATTGGTCCATATCTTTTTTTTTTTTTTAAAGTGCAGTGATTTGACTTACAAAATAAGGAAAAAATGTATACAGAATGTTAATGTCAACAAAACAATTTATCTGCCACTCAAATGCACCAGCCCCTCAGAGCAGTCACATTGTCCCGACTGATGCCTGCACGTTGTAACATCTTATTGACTTATGTTGCACAATGTGCTGCACGGCCTCTAGGGAGCCTCTGGTGTGCGGCCCAGAGGATCTAACCAAAGTTCATTAATGCTCGCAGCTCTGCCCGCTTGTCCACACTAGTTCCATTTGTGCCAGGGAAGTTAACCATGCACACCGAGGCTGGAGTAAATGTCCAGGATGTTTTTACACGTACAGATATATATTTTTTCTTTCTAATTACTTCCACTATCATTTGCAGTGTGTTGAGTGTAATGTGCTCGGGGATTCGAGGGTGGCTGTTTCAGTGTCCTCTACTCGTCTTTGCAAGTTGCTTCTACCACAGTAATGTGTGAATTTCATTTTGTCCTTGGCCGTGTGTTCGGGGGTGGTTGCAGTGACGATAAGCGTTCCTGCCTACCTATATATCAATAAATAATATTCCACCTGGAAGATTACTGTGTAGCCTTTAGCTGATTTTCATAGATAGTACAAGGTGTACTCTCCCTCCTCTCTCTCCGCTCCGATTTCATTCATTCCCTACTTTCGCCATTTTCTATCATTCTCCCCTCCCTCTCTCACTTTTCTCCTCTCATCCTCTCTTTCTCTCCCTCATCCTGCTGCTGCCTGCAGATAGTAATTAATCAGGGGATCGATGTGAAGCCTATCTCCAGGCTGAGGCGTCTATAATGTCGATAATGCTGCTCGATGGCCTCTCTCCCCGGAGAGCTGATAGTCTTCAGGACAAACACGCTTGACTTTGCATGGAGCGGCCCGGCCTGGGTCACAGAGGCTGCTGCTGCTACGCTTGTGTGTGTGTGTGTGTGTGTGTGTGTGTGTGTGTGTGTGTGTGTGTGTGTGTGTGTGTGTGTGTGTGTGTGTGTGTGTGTGTGTGTGTGTGTGTGTGTGTGTGTGTGTGTGTGTGTGTGTGTGTGTGTGTGTGTGTGTGTGTGTGTGTGTGTGTGTGTGTGTGTGTGTATGCATGCGTGTTAATATGTGCGTACCCTTCTTGTCTACATCCCTGTTAAACTGCACTCACATACAGGACATGCACACACACACACACACACACACATGAATGGGCTCAGAGTGAGGTGTATTGATAAGTGTCAGGTGAGTGAGAGCAAATTACAGTGAGCGACTGGAACTGAGGGGATGCAAACTAACTAACTGCAGTGTTTTTAAACACTCACACGCATCACATGTAACAAGGCTGTGACTAAGAAGAGATCAGGGTAAAGACGTGGGATCACTAGAGCCTGACTGATATGGATTTTTAGCGGCTGATACCGATATTGAGGAGGGAAGCTTACCTATATCGGCCGATATATATATATATATGAAAATATATTTAGAAAATTTGGCAATGATTCCTTTATTACAAATAAAAAGAAACACAAAAACAGCCACATTTTACCTAAAACACTATGTAAAAAAAATCAGCTAATCGATATATTGATCGAGCTCTAGTGATTACAGGCGATCATATGGTCCCACAACACATCCAGAGGGCTCAACAGAAAGTTATGGATCCTCTTCCTCCATCATGACAAATCAATAAACCAGGAACATTCATCTGGAGTTTTTCAGTTGCTATACAGTCTTTCAACCTGAATTTCCAGGTTAGTTGTATCCGGACTTGTTGAGGTTAATTATCCATGATTGTACAATTGTTTTAAGTAAAAAATTGCACCAGCAGAGCAGTGGTGATATGGTTATGATGAGACTATAAATGATTGAGAAGTCATGGTCACACAGAACAGAATCAAGAACCTGTGCACGCCAAAAGTAGAAAATAAAATCAGCACATTGGAGGAACTAATCGTATTTTAGTTTTTTAGGTTGGCTTAAAGTAAACGTATGCAGTTAAACGTTATTACGTGTTGAATTATGACAAATTAAAATGTTTTGTCATTAAGACATTAAAAACACAAGATGAAATTGAATGATATCAGTTTATTGGCAGTATGTTAAAATTGGCGGCTAGTGAGCCATAAGAAATTGCAGCAGAGACATGGCAGAGATATGTCTGTGGTAATGTATATACAGTTTGTTCATTAAAGAGCAGTTAGTTTATGTCCTTTTTAATATTTCTTGGTCACATTTAATTAGCTTTTTCTGATGGGATTGCTATTGGAAATGTTTGGGTTTTTAGGAAAATATGAATATTGACCGATTCATCATTATCTACTTCTTAAACTCTCAGATATTAATTTCACTATCAGCTTAAAAAAGCCAGTATCGTCAGGCCCTGCACATTTCCCTCCGATTTTCAATCTGATCTCAGGTCTGAACAATATTATGGCAGTGAGGTCCCTAACTCTTCATGCCTCTGACACAGTGGTCAAGTGGACAGGTCAAAGTGTGAAGTCAACCAAGACTCATTTAAGGACGTAGTTTGATCCCACTGCTCGGACCACATTCAGAGGTGGACTGTGATCTGTGCACATGTCCACGTTCTTTGAGCTCTGTGTCCTGTGCCACACTGAAAGACCAATTACTCAACTGACGTCCTCTGTGTAACCAGATGTATACGTACTCACACACATTCACATAACAAAAAAAAAATTGTACAGATCACCTCTGCTGGCTTTGTCTGAATATTTTCTGAAGTGCATCGTTTTTTCAAATTTTAAGATATGTTGCAGTCAGTTTTGTCAATTACAAACTACAAAACATTTTGTCTCTGCAATCAGTCATGATGAACGTGAGATCTGATCATAAGTCATCATGTGGAGCTACTGAGACCCAGATCAACCAAAATGCCTGTTGATGCCAGGTATGAACAGGGCCATAGTAATATAGACTTACAGGACGACTGCTGTAATCGAGGTGGATAGTGACGGAGAGACCACATGGATTCCACAAATTTAGGTTGGAAGAAACGGTTGAGAGTTTGTTTTCGGCGCGTGTGTGTGTATGTGTGTTTGATTGCAACTGCCATACGTCTGTGCAATGCATCCACCTGGCAGCAGCGAATATGAAAGACGTGGAAGGTAGAGGTGTCTCTTCAAGAGGGGGCTGGACTGTGCGAGACAGAGACTCACAGCATAAGCATTCAACCTCCATATCTCATTTGTCATTTGCATATTTACAGTGCGCCATGCAAATCATGTTTATTGGTGCGTATACAGTATAAGCTCAATAGGGGAGGATAGCTTTGTGGCAGAGATGCTATGGCAGGGACACTGAAATAATAAATTGCCCCCAACACCCCCATTTCTGAAAATAAATGGCTCATCCTGCAGTAATCCAATTTCAAAAAGACGTCTTATGTAAGTAGGACAGGACGAGCTTTTACTAATTATGGTGTTAATGCAGAGTGAAAACAATCCAGCTCATTTTAAAAAAAGGCAACGATTTGTGAAGATATTTTTGTGTTGTTGTGCAGTTCATACCACTTCACATCATAAACCGGAGCTGAATCCATCATTATGCTGAGGTGATGGATGTCTGGCTTACAGGAGTAAGGTATTTGTTCACTTGAATGCAGGTATCAGGGGAAAAAAAAGTTATCAATATGTAAAGATTTTCAAGGTAGATGTCTCGGTGCCTTAGGCGCACTCGCAGAGGTAAACTATTCACTCCCTTATTTGCATTAATCAAAAAAAATCAAGAAAAAAAAAAAATCCAAGGAAACCAAATCCAGATTTGCACGATTTCACCTTGAGCACATAGATTCCATTGTCAGTTCCGTGCGCTCCCGCGCTGAAGTGTTGAGAACAGTTAAGTTAGGTGGATAACTGCTAAAGCCCCTCATTTTTCCCCTGTCAGATTTCTGCTTCCGCACAAGAGACATAAGGTTGTCCTCTGTCGCGAGCCGGCTGAATGAGAGCGGCGTTGTGCTGCCCCGGCTTTAATTGCCGGTGTCAGAGCTGAAACATGGCCGAACAGGAAATGATCAAGTTAATGAAACCTTTTAATTATTCAACATAATTGTGGAGCGTGATTAGCGTGTCGGTGAATCCCTGGCCTGGATGTTCACAAGAGGTGTCTCTCTCACACACACACCCCCCCCCACACACACACACACACTCTCTCTCTCTCTCTCCTTCCCTTTGTCTCACCCACATGTGAACACTTGCTTTCCCATGGTGCTCTCCCCTCATCCTTATTACCCACCATTCTCCACAGCGATACAACCAGCGAGATCAGTCTGCGTTATAATTACTCGCCCTTGTCTCCTCGGGGTCATTACTCCTCCAACCTCAGCCTGTATGCCCACTGGCCTGAGCCCCTGCAGCCATTCTGCACATCACTCCAGGGCTGACAGGCACTGGCATATTGATCTTGAGAGGTGGAGAGCACGAGAATGAAAAGAGCCTCCTCTTGCATTCCACTGCCACTGTCTCTTTGTCTAACGCCGCACACATACCCACACATACCCACACATACCCACACATACCCACACATTTGCCTACTGCGCACGTTATGATTAAAGACGACTAAAACAAACACAGGGATATCAGTTCATCAGCACGTCTGAGACTCCTTCCTATCACACTCCGCTGGCTTTGCTCGCTCCCTCTCTTCCTTCCTCCACTCTCCTTCCCGCCCCCTTTTTAGTTCCCCTTTTCTCTCCTAACACCCTGTCCCTTCCTTGCTCCCTCTTTCTCTGCACCCCTCCCTTCTCTCTCTCTCTCTCTCTCTCTGTCGGCTGTCTCTGGCAGAGCTAATTCCCTCTTCAGATGGCGCAGCTCTCATTTGCATACTTATCAAAGTGTTTGGACTATCCGACAGAAGCTGTAGGAAGGTGGGGTCATTAATATGTTAATTACCCCCCCCCACCAACGCCCCCTCATCTTTAGACGGAAGCGCACCATCCATATCCTCCACCTCTCTCTCCGCTTCACATGCTGCCTTTGAATGTTTGAATACCCTCAGAGGCCCTGCAAAAGCTGTAAGACTCTGTAGACAACCACATATGGGGGTTAGGGTAGTTTCACACTGTTTGCATGTGTGTGTGTGTGTGTGTGTGTGTGTGTGTGTGTGTGTGTGTGTGTGTGTGTGTGTGTGTGTGTGTGTGTGTGTGTGTGTGTGTGTGTGTGTGTGTGTGTGTGTGTGTGTGAGCTACAAATAGTTACATGTCTGTGGTCATGGATTAGTGCCCATAGTACACATTTCATCCCCATAATATGATCACGTTGCACAACTGACCATTCGCGAAACTTCTTTTCAGAATAGTATATTGTCCAGCCACTGCCTGAGCAGCTGTTACCGACGCAGGACGGACCTGTCAAGCTTCACATTTGTCTGTATGCTCACGCTTGTCGAGAGCAATTTTATCTTGCTTTTTTCCAAGACCGGAAACACGTGAACAAACCAACTTGAAGAGTTGATCACACATGAAACTCTGACGTAAGCTTTAAAATTCAGCATGCTCGGCTTACTGGCATCTGCAGCAGTGGACGGAAAGTTAATGCTACTTCTAAAGTTAAGGAGCATATGATTAACTTCCTAAATTTGCTTGTGCAAAAACTTGACCATTGTTGAAATTTCTTCCTCGTCTCCTGCCCCCTATGATTTCTGATGGTACTGCTCGGTTTCATCTGTATCTGTAAGCTTTCGGAAGACTTGCATAAAAGTACGGACTGAAGGTTCAGTTTCATTTCGTAGACATTTGCATATATGTATCTAGCATGTAGCCTAGTGTTAGTGAAGGTGACATGACAACAACTGTCGCTTAAGGCTGCAGGTCAGTACTTACGCCGCTCCGCTGAAGGAGAGCAACGTCCCTTTAATTCTGATTTATCTGCTAAGGAATAAAGGTTAATGGGTCCATTGGGTTGGCTGTTATAACAAGGCTTGGCCAGCAGTGCATTGTAGATTAGTAAGCGTTGATACAGGTTACTGACTTAGCGAGCAACTGTGGCGGACATTAATTGAAAATGGAACGCCCGAATTGATGCCTTTGATCGAGCTTTTGTGTCATGGTTTGCTGTTAACTTTAAGTTTAAGTCTCCTGTATGGGAATTACTAAATCGACATAATTATAACCTTCATGTCGGCAATGAGGGGTAAGAGGTTGATGGAATGAAAGAGAGGGATGAGAATAAATCAACAGTTTTTCTGTAGAACATAAATGTAACCAGGGACTCAAGTGTTTTCTAAAGTAGGTTTCAATAATTCAACCAGGAGAGTGAAGGAAGAGGAGCGATTACAGCGCTGTAAGTCGCGAGTTTTGATTTCAGCTTTTCAAGGACTTTGATAGGAATTCTAACAACTGCCTCGCTGAATATGTTAAAGATAAGTAGGTTTTCTTTCAGTCTCTTGCTTTCACCTCTGTCGTTGTCTCACTTCTTTATGTCACTGCCTCTGTAGGTACAGCAAGGAGTGGCTTTCTGTGTTAGTATTATGTGTGTTGGACAGAATAAATGTAGAAAGGACTGCAGTTTATTTTCGCATAGACATTTTTTTACAGCAGGAGACCACCAACACTGGCTTTGATTACCCCATTGTGGATGTTTTTTCTTTTTCTCCCATTTGGGTAAAGGCCAATTTATATTTCTGTGCACCAGAACTGTGAATTAACAACTATGATGGATCCACTTGGTCTTGTCGATGAATGGTCATATTCATCATCTCTTTAGATGTCCTTTCTTCTTATGCCTCCATGCCGGCGACGGCCAATGGCTGGAGGCATTACGTTTTTCAGGTTGTACGTCTGTCCATCCCATTCTTGTTTCAAGAATGTTTCAAATCGTTCACGTGGACTAACTGATAAACTGATTCGATTTTGGTGGTCAAAGGACAAAGGTTACTGGGATCCCAAAGAAGGTTTTTCGTCTCGTGAACACAATGCAATCTAAAGCACTCCTTGAGGGAATTTCTTCTAATTTTGTACAAATGTCCAGTTGGACTCAAGGATGAACTGAGTAGAATTTGGGGATCAAAGTTAGTGTGACCTCACAAACTCCATCTTTGCTGCCTGAAGACGCAACGTGAAGAACATCTCGTGAAAATCCTTTCAAATTTGGCATAAAATGTTCACTTGGATTCGTGGAATAACTAATGAGTTTAAAGTGGTCAAAGGTCCCGATGGCCTCATATTATTGTGAATACAATGTCTGGAACACCTTGAGGGACTGAAACTGCACAGACAGAGACATACAACCATGGGGCGGTAATTCTAGTTCATTGATTGCAGTAATCCATTGTTTTAAGTATACACACTTTGGAATAGAAGCTCCACCAACAACTAGCATTTTCGTGGTGTGATTGTGACACACCAGCACACAGGTATATATGCTCACAACGGTGTAGGTCAATGACTATAGACTATGACATAGGCTCTGAGTAGGATAGACGCAGGACAGAGGTAGGGCAGAGCAGTGTGAAAGAGTAGAGCAGGGTTGATAATGGAAAAGCAAAAGAATGGTGTGAAAAAAGTATCACAAGAAAAAAGTGTGGAGGGATGGAAACAGAAGAAAAGGAAAAGACAGAGATCAGACAAGACTAGGGTGAGATGAGGAGAGTCCTCACATTGTTCTTAGCAACAATATAGGCTTCGCAAATCCACCTGGTCGTACAACTAAATACATATTTTCCATGTGCCAAACTGAAAGGGTGTTCACTTCAACCCACACAGGGCAGACTTAATAATTACTCTCACTTTGAATGCAATTTCCTGGCTGGTGGTAATGATTGACAGATTGTATCCATGGTGTCGGGGGGCCAGCCACGCCCCTCCTGACTACGGCAGAAATTAGAGAACAGCAGGAGCTAAATTACACCTTAGCAGAGACCTCTGGCAAGAGGGCAGGGAGGGAAGCATGATGAATGAGAGAAGGATCAGAACAGAAAGGTAGAGGGTGAGTCGCGTGGGAGCATGGAGATGATTGGAGGAATAGCTTGGAAATACATTTGTAGCCACACACAAGCACGCGCAGAGGCTAGGAGATACACACACACACACACACTAAGGTAATGGGTCTGCAGTACCATTGGAGTGCAAAGGGAGAGACACTTAAATGCCATCTCTACAGCTGGGATGCTATTTACTCCATCACAAACCCACACACACACACACACACACACAGTCATTTCCACTCTCTACGATGTCATGCTCTCAAAGCACTCAGCCTGATATGAGAGCAGCAAGCAACCAGCAGAGTGGCACAATGAGTCTCAGGGCATCGACATAGGAGGAGCTCAACAACAACAGGAAGGGGGCAAGAGGACCAACACATCATTGGCTTGTGCACATTGTGAAGCAAATAGTAAATGATGGACCACATCCACTCTGGACACACTAGAGATGAGTGATAATTTCATGTCGTGATTATAGTGACCAAAATGATCTTGGTCATCAGTGTTTTTAATTTACACTGAACAGAAACAATGATAAGACATTCAAAGCACTGAAACGATTTCATTAATAATAATGATAATAATAATAATGTTGTTGGTGTTGTTACATTGTCATTTTTTATTATTAGCATCTCACTCACACTCACTGCCTCGTGGACATGTACCATAAACTGTAAAGATGGACATTTCCAATTCCTCAGAATATCCGGAATTGATATATCCTAGATATGAGCGCTGCCATCTTGCACATTTGAAGCCAGCGTCTGCACAGTAGTGCTCGGAGGACGGGGTATGAGATCCCGTCGATATATACGCACTTGACAAATTGCGTTTCAGTCTCAGGTGTCAATCATGATGTTTCCCCCCCGTTTTTATAACATTAACTAACTAATTAAAACCAAACTTAATGGTAAAAGTGACACTTGGACAATCATTAGTGTGATAAGGACTACCTACTACCTGGAGTTTGATGAAAACTTATTTAATGTGCACTTGACTTTTTGATTTGTTATATGCCCCATCCACTAACATGGAGGAGGCAGGATTTATGATCTATTCTGCAACCAGCCACCAGGTGGCGATTTGGATTCACTTTTGGGGCACTGTCAAGTCGTCCATCTTTATCTAAATTGTCTGTGACATGTATCAGCTCCTACTTTCTAGTCAGCTTGATGTAGACCGTGCGTAGTTACTGACGTTGTAATGTAGTGACCGCTCTGGTGCGTGACCGCTCTGGTGCGTCCACAGACATCTGCACAAATCTGGTGTTTGAATTGATGAAGTAAATTTCCTCATCCCCCTCTGATGAACAAATTTACATGACTCTGACCCTCAAATACTTGTGGATGCAGGAGAGTACAACACTGAAGCCTTATATAAATACAAATGAGTAAGAAGAGGGTGACAGTACTTACAATGAGCCCAACGACTGACAGAAATACAGTGGAGACTTGTTTTGAGGTCTATAGTGTTTTTTCCTGCTGGAGCATTTTTCCAATTAATTCCACAACTGTCGGACTTTACATGATAAAATATGTTGATTGGGTGAATAAACCAGGTAATGACGCACACCGCAGCAGAAAAACATGTAGTATTTTCACAACACTGGTGCCTGGTGACAGGTTCCTACATCATGAAGACACAAACTCACATTCACTGTCCAGCTGCAGTAAAAAGGAGATTAGAGCTCCAATGATCAATGAGCATCATGATTCTGCACATGAAAATGCTCTTTGATAAATTCACTGTTGCTATGGTTTGAGTAACTTTGCTAAAAAAAAAAACCACTACATTGCCCAGCTTTTATAAATTTACTGAGCCGTTTTTTTAAATGTAACCTGACTCGTGGCTGACTGCCACAGACAGGAAGGGAAAGTTGTCCATAAGTCAGATAAATAGGAAGTTCGGACTTGTCCTTTTACTTTGACATCTTTCTTAGTAGTATAGTAGAGTATAGTACATTTATATTCAGAAACAGTGTAAATATATGAACAAAAATTAAAATTAATTAGGCTTATTACAAATCACTGACAGTTTCTCATTTGCCTGCATTTTCATGTTTCAATAGAATAATACAATAACTTAGTTTTAAATGTGCATAAGAAGATATTGTTTGCACTCACTTGAATGAAACTTTAGTTTCTTGTATACAACCCCTGTGTCACACACCATGGAAATGATGCCAATATTAGCGCTATCGACATGTCGCCCTTCCTTTGGTGCCGTTTGAAAATACGTTTAGTGGCCTCTCCCCTTCTACTGTGTAGCCAAGATGGCGACTGTTGAGAAGTATCCATCGTGCACCATGCAGATACCTGTCACAAACTGCAAGTTGAAGTACTTGTCAGCATGAATTGATGCCCTCAAAATAGCATGACACACACCTATATGTTGTAGCAACTATTGGATTATTGTTTTCAGTTTTGTTAAATAAAAAATTTTAAACTTTGGGTTTGGTCTATTTAATCTTGTAGGATTCCAAATCCTTCGTCCATCACTTACATTTGACGTGATTAATCAGGGTCCAAATTGATAGTTAGCCTATGTAATGAGACTGATTCAGTAAGTTAGCTATCTGTTCCCTTTTACCGCTGGTGCCCTGAGTAACTTCATGTTTAATAATTTTATTTTTTAATATTAATATTTTGTTCCTCTGCACCTACCAAATGCTCTACAAGGGCGTTGCTGGCTGCTGATGCCAAACTACTTGTGGCTGTCGTCTGATGGTCCACTAAGTGTTTGTGGCTAAGACAGATGGTCTCCTGTAGGCTTACCTCTGTCTGGGTAAAGTGCTGCCAGGCTGACTTCAAGGGCCCTCGACTGGAGCAGAGCCTTCAGAGCCGGCTCTTCACCTGGAGAGAGGGGGGAGCGAGGCAAAGGGCAACACACTGACACACGCATTCGCACATACACGTACAAGCCACACACACGCACGCAGACACCTCCGAAGCCCTCACACACACAACCTACTTCACATGTAGAGCAGCATTCCCAGCTGAGTGCCGCTCTCCAACCTGGCAATTTCAGCGGAAACAGAATCCGACTAAAGTACACCGGGCATCATGCTGGTTTCACCACAGGGGGGGGGGTTGAATGGCAGAATGGCCTCAGTACAGACTCACCACGATCCGATTTGTCGATTTCAATGGCGCTCTATCATTTGCAGACACGTGTGCACATACAGACCGAGCTAGATTGCAGATTTTTGCTTCCGACAGTACTGTTGGATTGTTATCGCAGTTTATTCAGTGCAGGGCAAATTGAAGGTGGACACACTCCCAGGGAGTGATGAAACACAAAGACACACATGCTCCGATTCATACATAAAAAAAAGAGGTACAAGCTCATACACACAGCTCCATCTGAAAGTGATGTTTTGGGTGACATTTAGTTTCTAGGTTGCACAAGATGCTCCTATAAATGAATCATGAGTAAATCTGTGAGGTGTGAATAATAGATGGGGGGGAGAGGTAAAAAAAACAAAGGAGTGCTGTTATTATTTGTTAATAAGACACTCTGGAGCATCACTAACTAGATCTCATTACCACAATACACCCAGGCATGCATACACACAGACACCCACAGCCACGCGCGCACACTTCTCCCCCCCCCCCCCCCCCCCCCCTCCCACCCACATGCACAAACACTTTGCACACACACCCCACATGCCAAACACATGCAGGAGTCTCTTCATCCTTGCATGACTATTTTTACCTGTGAAGCCTGTCGTTGCCTAGCACTCTGTAATTACATCCCACACTCCGCCGACGAATGATTAGAAGCAATGACGGATGGGTTAACACTGTCACCTCAGGATGCCTCGGCGCAAAGCTAATTACACTGCCATACATGTGTCATACGTCTGATACATGTGATAGCCCTCTCAGCCTCCTGCCATAACTGTAGAACAAGTAAGATAAAGGTGGACGACGTGTCTCCTGTTAATCATCAGATAAGACGTGATGAAGTGACTCCGCCGTTGATAATGGATCTTTGTGGCTCTGCGCCGGCTTAAATGTGGAATAACAGAATGACGGGAGGAGCTCCTTTGGTGACATTTGGGTCAGAGTGTGTGTCTCCAAACTTTAAACTTCTTCTGCAATGAAAAATACAGCAATGTTATGTTTTCACCCCTGTCTGTTTGTTGGTTGCAGTGGTGGATCTTGGATTTCTCTAAATCAGGGGCCATAAAGGGGCCTCAAACTACACAGAGGGGCCAATTATACAGTATGTCCAACATCCGTGCACAATTCCTGATTCAGTAAGGTGCACATCTAAGTCATTCCTTGTTCAGTGTTAGCTCTATAGATTAGAGCAAAGTCTCATATCATTGAATATGTCTTGGAAATTGTTCTTTGTTCACATTTTGTATTTCACAAATCTTAGAAAATAAAACAATTATTAGCAAATTGTCATATTTATTTTTAGTGTTGATAGTATTGTTAATAAGTGACTAGTTTATTAAATAAATAAAAAAGACTTCTTACATGACAGGGGCACTTTTTTTGCAAGCAGAAATATACAAAAATGAATGGATGTATTACCTCGAAACTTGGTGGAAGGAGGCTGTGTGGGTCGGGGACGAATCCATTAAGTTTGTGTATGGAGCCAGATCAGGGGGCATATCAATTTCTTTTTTTTTCACTGTCTTTAACCTTGCGATAGGTTTGGCCATTTTTCAACAACAAATCTGAAATGTTTAGCGGACTGATATTTATGAGTGTGTGCAATTTGGTGCAGATCCAAATAAATATTTGTATGTAGAGAACTTAAATGTAACTCCGTACAGAACTGTTTGGCCTTGGCAGAAGTCCCATTGAGATACAATATCTCTTCTGCCAGGGAGTCCTGGATAACATGGGCAGCAAATGAAATAAAGAAGAGTCATATATAAATACAATCAGGGACAGATAACACAAAAAACCTCCTGAAACACAGCGAACAGACACAGAAACATACGGGAATCAATGGCAAAAATCAATTATATACAATAAAAAACACATATTAAAAGCAATGACATTATTCTATGAAGATGGTTTTAAAAGCTATGTATAGGCTACCCCAGCATCATTTTGTCATTATCCTCCTTGAAATCACTGTAAACACATGTTTTTTTTTTAATGTTATTCCAGTGGACCTGGTGAAAGATAAACGTACCCCATTCATTTCAATACCAGAAGAGATTTTTGTCATGAATGGCAGGAAAGTTGTACACACTTTGTTTCTCTCTATAGATAATTTTGGTGTTATTTGGATCAGGAGAGTGTGTGTGTGTGTGTGGTGTGTGTGTGTGTGTGTGTGTGTGTGTGTGTGTGTGTGTGTGTGTGTGTGTGTGTGTGTGTGTGTGTGTGTGTGTGTGTGTGTGTGTGTGTGTGTGTGTGTGTGTGTGCAGACAGGGATGCGAGGGGTTGCGATTATGATTGCCATGACTGCAGCTGGGTCTGTGGGCTGAGTAATTGCCTGTCTTGGTAGGGGGAGCGTGGTAGCAAGCTAAAAGTCAAGTGCTCTCTTCCTGCTGTAGACCTCATTTGGATTCCACATAGCTAGCTAGCAAGCTAGCGCCAGCCTTGGGCCTGTATTATTCATAGCTTGACAGATAGCTCTCACTAAAAGCATTGGAACTGGGCCAGGTGCATGATGATGGAGTGACAGAGGGAAGCGGTGGCACCGCTGCACCTCACTCTCTGCCCGAGAGGAGAGGAGAGGAGGAAGAGGAGGAAGAGGGAGAGAAAGATGAGAGGGTGTGAAAGAGGAGAGGATGAGGGGAGACAGGAGGGAGTGGAGAGGAGAGGGAAAGGTGCAGAGGGAGAGGAGAGGAAGAAGAGGGGAGAGGAACAACTAAGGGGAAGGAGGAGAGGAGAGGGAAAGTAGATGGAGAGGCGGAGGAAGAGGGCAAGAAGATGAGAGGAGAGGGGAGGAGCAGTTTTAAGAGGAAATGTCTAAGTGGAATAGGAAAAGGAAGTAGGGATGTAGAGATGAACAGGGTGAAGAGGTGACAGAGGGTGAGGAGAGAAATCACACAGAATTATCAGAGGGCCATATGAAGTTGAAGAACAGTGCGACTACAAGACGTTAGAGCAAAGCTTACATTATCGCAGAGATAGAGGATAAGTGCGCTAACCACAAATGTGAGAACGAGGAGACGGCAGGAGCAGAAATGCAGAGCGAGCGAGTGAGTTAGTAAAACCATTTCAAATAGAGACAGAGACAGTGAGAAAGAGGTCTGGAAAAGGGAAGAGGAGAACAAGCAAGCCATCCACCCCCGCCAAGCTCAGCAACCCCTCTGCCTCCATGTGCAGAACCAGATAAGGTCGCATTAATCAAAATCTGCCACTTCCCCTTCCAAAAAAACACCGTCTCTGCCATCAGCCCCCCTCTGTGAAGTATCTGTCACCGAAACGGAAATTTCCATATTTAATGGGGAAGCTTTATATCACCGAAAAGGCAGTGTGGGCTGAGGGTGAAAAGAACAGAGTTGGTTGGATCTGTCAGCTCAGTCATTAGCTTATGCACTTGAGACGGCGTAAGCAGCCTTGGGGCTCATTTCAGTTTGGCTCTGATACTGTTGTTATCATTTCACGAGCGGAGAATGGAGCCGGACAGAGATTGGTCCTTGTCTTGAGCAGCAACGGTAATAGTGTAATAGCAGTGTATCGTAACAACTAGTTCAGTGCTCGTTCTAAACCTGCCTGTTTGGAATGTCCGGAGCTACTTCAGAATTATTCCTTGTCATTAGTGAGTCCTCCTCAAACAGTTCTACAATATACTGTCACTTGTTATTGTTTGTGTGCTGGTGTGCAGAGTTTTTCATAAACAGTCTATGGTGCAGAGTAAAGTTAGAAAACTTTGTGTTCATCCTACCTGGTTTATCTGCAGCGAAGATTTAATGGTAAATTTTGTTCATGAACTAAAACTGTGTGAATGTTAAATTTCTTTTATCAATGCATGTGGGCTATTTCAGAGGTCTGTTAAGCAACTGCTAAAACAAGTGCAAGTGCACAACTTCGACCAGCCCCCTTCGACTGCTACAGGGCGCCGCTCTCTTGTCTATTCAAATTGTATTAATATTGAACGTATCACGTGTCAAAACATTACCAACACTGCACTTGTTCGAGCCATTAACAACACACACACAAAGCGTGAAGCTGATTAGATGGACTGTTTGTGACAGACAGACCGACAGACAGACAGATGTTTGTGGGACTCGTAGGTAGATACTACATCTCTACGTCTCCTTCATGGCACATTAAAGAGGGTTTTTTTTCCTGCTGCATTTTCTGTCCTCACATAAACCCTCACTTTGAAAGCGCTTCATAACCGCGGCCACCAGATTTACACATGCACATCCCTCATCATGACTTCCTCTCTCATACCATTTGTTTATTTTTCCCCTTGTAACCCCCGCACCGTTATTTGCCTCCTGTGCATTGTATGACAGTCCTGAAAAGTACCTCTCTGACATTACCCGGCGACAGATAAACAGGTGGTGTTTACGCTTTTTTTTTTTCATCCTCCTCTTTTTTTTCCTCTCTTTTTTTTCATAACTGCCATCCCCGAGGAAAGACATCAAAGGGAATAACAGATCATGTGCAGTGAGTGCGGAGCGTGCCAGGGGAGCGTGGGCATGAAGAAGGAGGGTTTCGGGGTGGTGGGAGGAAGGGAGGCAGCAGTTCGCTCAGGGCCAGCTCCAGGCCGGGCACATCCTGACCTCTAACCCCTGAATCCCCCCCCACCACGAGTTCTCTCTCCCCAGTCACAGCCTCCCCCCATAATCCCACCTCGGGGCAAGCCCTCTCCTCAGAGCAGCTGCCAACTAAATTACATCAGTGTCAGAAAGCCCTCCTCCTGTGCTGAGGAGATGGAGCCTGGTAAACACGATGCAGAGCGGCAATCACACTGCAACACAGATACTTTATTCTGTGAGAATTACTGTAAAGGAAAAAGCTGATGTATTTTAATTAATATTATCGTTATTATGTTAATTAATCTCATGAAAAGACCAGTACTAACTGTACAATTGTGCAGCGTGATGTTCCAACTTCTCCAGCTTTATGTGTCTTCACATGTTCCTGTAGAACAATCTTAAATCTTTAAAAAAAATAGGTCATGAATATAGAGTTTATAAACACACCTTAATATTCAAAACCATTGGGTAATGTAGTTTTTGTCCAAGTTACTAATAAAGGAGTTAATTGTGCCTTTTATGTTTTTTACCACAAATATTTCCAGGACTAGGTTAGAATACAAAGGTTTGTCGATTCAGTGGCAGTTAGTAGCATTTCATCGTGTTACTGACTGATATGTTTTTAATCAGGTGTTTTTAATAAGCTTTATGTTAAGGAGTTAAGGTCATCGCACATTGTCCGTATTTTTCGCATTGTGTCGAATAAAATCATCAAGCACATAAACCTTGCAAAATAAGTCCAATGGTTTTAGTATTCTATTCGTTCTCAACATTCATAAAATGGAGTAACGCAGTGAGGATGATTTTGGGCTCACCTCAGTGCTTAAAAAAAGAGAAAAATACGTTGGGTCCATCCAATCCTGAGAAATCGTCAGGGACAAGAAGAATGTCTATTGCAAGATGTCAGTGGTCCAGTTTGATCAAACAAGTCTCTGGAAGGTTTTTGCGATGATGCGAAAAACGCAGCAAATCTAACCGGTTCCGAAAACTTAAAATATTGTACGAAGTTTCTGAGTCAATGTGTTAACATGATTGACACAACGTGAGTTGAATTTATTTTTAAATCTAACACAACTCTGGACGAAAAATAAGGAGTTGGTTTGCAAAGATCATATCATTGCTGCCTTTGGATGTAGATTTTTAATCCAATTCTATTTGTATTTCACTAAATTACAACAAGGCACTTTGTACAGTGAGGTCCAGAACTCACTATTAATAGAATGTCAGCAATAACAAAAAAAAAATGTATGTACTTTTTGTTGTTTGGATTAAAAGATCTCTGTTGAATTCGCATTGCACTTAAAATTCTGCAGCAGAAGTCTATTTTATTCAGAATAATCTGAGTGGATATTTTGTATGCGTTTTTCCTCCCTGTCAAAACCTGGTTGCCTTCATTACCCATGATACAAGTTGACCGCTGACAGCTGGGTCAGAGGTTTGGGTGTGTTATGCTAGTAGTGGCTACTGCAGCCTCAAGCCTCTATAACCTCTAGCAGAGACGAGGAGCCGGCTACAGAGGTCCGATGTGTTCACGTCTTTCCAACTCCACACAGATTTTACTCACTTTCAAACATCAAGTCTTCAGATACAGACAAACTCGACTCAAGTGACATCCCATACGGAAGTTTATCAGACTTCACATACTTTCCCTAAAGAAAGAATAGGTTTCTTTTTTTCCGTAAACAGAGCTCTGGTTCTATCAGCTACTATTTTCAATTGCTAAATTAGGCTAATTTTCGTAAGCTGAGGAATTTTGATCAGACAAAACAAGCAGTTTGAAGAACAGACTGTTAATAAAGATGGACGACACATTTCCACTTTCTCCTACCATCCAGAAATGAAACCAAAATATCCCTGATATGAACACTGCCATCTTGTGCATTTGGAGCCAGAGTCTGTGTAGAGATCGAGCCGCAGTCGGGCGGTTCCACCGATACACACGCTTAACTAATCACGAGTCAGTCTTAGCTGTCAATCGGGACGTTTCACCCTGTTTTTATATCGTCAAATAACTGATGAAAAGCATCAGCGTGTAAAGAACTACCTTCAATGACAGACAGCATCTTTGAGAATTTTTTTTTTGACATTTACTTAGATTGTTTAGTTTGGTCCATGTCTCTTCTAACACGGAGAAGGATGGGTTTATGACATATACTGCAGCCGGCCACCGGGTGGCGATCATGACACTTTGGCTTCACTTTTGGAGAGCAGTCATGTCATCAATCTTTTTTAAAAGTCTCAGGTTTGAAGACATCACCTTGGGCTTTTAGAAATTGCAAAGGGCATTTTTCCAAATTTTCTGCAACAGTTGAATGAAAGGATCTGCAATATATCAATAATCAATCTTTGTATTCATAGTTTAGTTCCACATGTAAATGTTATATCATACAGTTAGTGACTTGATGCACATGATGTTATTCAGTATCAAATGCAAAGACTAAAATATATTATAATTTGTGCTAGTTTTAATTAAACTACCTTTTTTTTTTTCAATTCATTCACATCAAATCAATTCTATCAGCTCATCCAAATAACCCACTCCTGCGACAGCCTCCACTGTGGTTCACAGAGACAAATTGACAAGCTAGAGGAAGGAATTCCTTTTCCAAAATGGCTGCTGGGCTAGCAGCTAACTAGCTGGCCTCTGTCTATGTGTGTGTGTGTGTGTGTGTGTCTTGGAGTTGGGGTGATTGATTGGAGTCATTACGCTGGTAGAGAGAGGGGGAGAGAGAGAGTCGTTACTTGGCTAATCCAGGAGTGAATTTAGCTGCAGGATGACAGATAGCCGCATTACACCCTCAGAATGTGCTGTCCGATGAGCTCCCCTGCTCAGGACCTCCACTAGGAAATTATGCAGAATATCTAGTTTGACACACATGTCAATATTCTGCCAGGTCCATCTCAAAATCCCTGAACTCATTGTTACATAGAATCCCACGAGTCTGAAGACCCAAATACCAAATAATTTGACACACTAAACCTTTGTGTTGTTAGATTATATAAATTCTGATTATATAATAGCCAGTCCACAAACGAGGCTGAGAACCAAGGGTGACTGGACCTTTTCTGTTATGGCACCGACCCTATGGAACAAAGTCAGGCTGAGTCCTAATCCTCTTTTACAACCCTCTTAAAACCTTTTTTTTTTATTATTTGTGTTAACTGCGCTTGTGGTCTGAATTTACTCTTGTTTTTCAAGTCAACTTAAATCACCAATATTTTATACAATGGCATTTTGTAACCCCTATTTTATTTTGTTATTTTAATTATATGATATTGTTCCATTTTATGTCTTTGTTTCTTTTATGTTGCTTCTTTTGATGAATGATTGCTCGTAATTATCAAAAATCTGCCTTCATCTCCGATATTCATCCGGAAATCTTTTAAAGTGTACAGAATTGTAAATGGAGTTTGGTGTCTGTTACAACATCGGCTCTTCTGGTTCAGGAAGCTGTGTCATGAGGAGGAGACATCGTTCAGTTGTGTTTCAGATGAGTTGGACAGCACAGTTGGAGTTCTGGTCAAACAGCTGATGAGATTTGTTTCTTGTACAAAATTGTGATAAATGACATCTGCAAATGGGTGTGTGGTCTTTGAACAGAGCAAATCCCAAAGATATTTAATTTACTGTCATGCAAGACAAGAAAATCTTCACATTTGAGAAGCTGGAAGCAACGAATGCTTAAAAAAGCCTAAAGTTTGATAAAGCATAACAGTAAGAACGGCCCTGGTTCTGGAAGTAATTTCCAATTCATTTTCTCCATTGACTTTTAGAAAATCCTCATATAAAGAGTTTCAAGTGTGGAACCAGGCTGAACATCTATGAGATGAATCTTGACCATAGAGCATGTGATTCTGTGCAAAAAAGTATTATAAAACAGTAAAAAGACAACGGTACAAGACTGTGGACATAATCATTTAAAGAGTGAAGGAACTACACGTCCCATAAACCATTGCGATTGATCCCTTTCCAATGACTTCCAGCTTTCTCTAGAATTTAACCTTGTTGTAGGCATTTTCACCTTTGAACACTTTTCCTCATCTTTGTTAGAAACACTTTCATGAAAACAGTGAGCTCCACCTATCACAGCCGTTGCTATTCCACCTGAGGATTATGGGTAGTGTAGTGCTTCTCCTTGACACCGTGAATAAAACATATTTAATGCAGACTTGTGGTTTGTACAGGAGCATATAACATCGTTTCACTATCTCATAGCTTGTGGTAAGTCTACCTTGGATCCTTCAAATATGGCTGATGATCAAAATCTATATTCAGAAAGAAAATGGGATTTTTTAATCCTGAATCCTTGTTGAGCTGTATTGACTCATCAAAACAATGTCACAATCAAGGTCTAAATTTTGCAAGTGTTTTAGCAAAAGGAAAAAAAATAATATCTCACTATCTGAGCTGCTCGTCCGTGTCTATCTCTCATGCCCTCAGCTTCATCTAAGATTCCCCTCCAATATATTCCATCTCCTTGATAGAGACACTATTAGGCACATCAAATATCCATGAGGGAGCCTGATGTTTGGTCCTTGGCAGATATGGTTTCATAAGGGAGCAGCTGAGGCCTCGAATGGGCTCAGGGAGTGAGGATGAAATGTAGGAAGATGTTGCTGTGCCCAGTAGAGTGGTTGCCAGCCACAGCCCCGCATCTCAGCCGTGTTGAGGACGGCGGGGCTCAGTGCGAGCTCCGAGGCTCACGCTGGGCTCGGGATAAAGAGGAGACTACACAGACTGTAGGGTATGAGGCGGTGGCAGTGGCACGGATAAAACAAGTGCAAGAGTTAACGGCAAGAGTCAAGGCGATGCAAGGGGCAGAGTGTATATGACTAAAGTTGAGACAGGGTTTGTTGGCTCCCGGCTACCAAACATTAGAGCTGGAGCAGCCACTGGGCAACAACTGGCTTATTGAACCAGTGAGCTGAACAGCATGTCTGTTGGATTCCGATGCCTCTCGGCTACTTCTCTACTGCTCCGCACGGTCTGAAACATACCAACCGCCGCATTGTCAAAGGAACGTAGAAGTTGGATTGTCAGTGCTTTTGTTCAAATATGTAACCAAACACCAGGAGATCTGACTTTAATCATTGTTGAGACTTCAGTGTAAATCCAAGTGGACATTTAGTTTCTGGGCATAAACACTCGCACACAAGCATCATTTTAAGTTTTACTGAGGATTATTTCAACACCGAGTAACTGACAGCCATTCTTCTATGTCTGCGTGTGTGTGTGTGTGTGTGTGTGTGTGTGTGTGCGTGTGTGTGTGCATGTGCGTGTGCGAGTGTGTGTGTGAGAGCCGTGGCGGCTGATATGCGAGCTGGAGCCTGAGCCGCAAGAAAACGCCCCAAATTGCAGCGTCTGCCATGCGCTGAGCCTCCTGCACCAAGACACTGTCTTTTGTTCTCCCCTGCTAGCAGGAGAAGCCTGACAGCTCTGAAATGATCCTCTCTGCTCTATCTCACACACACGCACACACACACACACACACACACACACACACACATTTCTGATCCTCTTTGTAACTCCTCTCCTATACATTTTCCAATTTTGTGTGCCCAAAAATCAAGTATATACACACATGCAAACATGCACAATAACCATACACTCATACGCCATCTGTCTCCCTCCTATAGCCCTTTCATCCCCCCCCCCACCACCACCTCTCATTTTCTCTCCTTGTCTGTCTTCCTCTCTCTCTCATTTTTCCTCACTGTCTGGCTGTGAGGATGGCGAATCCCTCATGGATTTCTGCAGGGTATCACCATGGAGACGGGGCTCTGCCACACGTGTCTATAGATCCTTCTGCTGGATAGGGGGCACAGCCAGAGGTGGTGCATCTCCACTCACGCTCTGGTGGGAGAGAAAAAGCGGGAGAGACAACAATGAAGCTGAGGTTGTGTGTGAGAGAGAGAGAGAGGGGGAGAAAGAGCGATAGAAAATAGGGGGAAGAAGGTTGAAAGAGTAAATTGGTGTGGCAGAAGTAAGGTAATGTACACTCCAAGATATATAGACAAAGGAGGGGGAGAGAGTGCGGGGGGAAGAGGAGCAGGTGAGGTTATGATGAGTGAGAACCATGAGGGAGAAATATGAGGTGAGAATGTGGGGTGACAGCAGGAGATGATGAGAGAGGGAGAGCGGGAGGAGTCGAGAGAAAGAGAGCGGCAGTGAGACGAGGCAGAGGGAGAGGCACCGGCAGCCTCATCCCTGTGTCAGGGAGACAAATAGCGTGTGATGCTAATGACTGGCTAAAGCTTTTGCCCCTGCTGAGAACAGCCGCTAATATGACTGCTAATAAAGGCGCCGTGCAACGCTGTCGCATTCCAGCAGTCGCTCAACTGTCGCCCAAAATTAGCCGAACAGGAGCTCTCCCTCTCCTGCAGCTCTGCTCTCCTGCCTCACATTAAAGCTCCAGAAACGGGGCCTTCACTGTAACATTTCCACTTTTCTTTTTTTCTGCATTAAAGGGCCACTTGTTCACACTGTAATAGAATTTGTTTCCTCTTTGAGGATTTGGGGATTCTGCCCGCAGAGAGAAACTTACTAGAGATGCACCGATCGGCTCTGACGTCATCCTTATCCGCACTTACGCCTGACTCATCCACCCATTACCCACCCGAAGGAATTATATTCTCTGATTTAGAGACCGGCACCAGCATGAACATTCAAAAAATAAAATAACTTCCACTGTGCCAGGATTTAGGCGACTCCGCCTCGCCTCATGATGCACCCGGCTGCACAGAATGAGCGCTCGCTCACAGCGCTTGTTGCAGGAATCCACAAGATTGTCTTTGCAAGGTGCTGCGGCCGTGGCAATGGGCCTTGTTTCTTCCAAAAAGAAAGCACATTGTCGTTTGATGACTCGTCCAATTGGCCTATTTCACTCACCCAAACCCATCCACTATTAATCAGACCTTAATTTTTACGACCCCACCCACCCGACCTGCGGATCAATCGCAAGTCCACAAGTGTAATTTAGTGTAATCACTAAAACGTACAGTATCTTTCTCATCTCCGTCCTTTTCTCTGCATGAATCCTGCACAATTTCTCCTCTTTTTTTGGACTTATTTTAAACGCCACCTAATTGTTTCTCGAATTTGAATTGCCAAGTGCAGTGAGTGGGATGCAGTGCCTGCGATGACGAACGCTGCAGCCAAGGTCACACGGCGACAGAGCCAGAAACACGTGGGATGGCGGAGCCGTGGAGGCTTCCTGCGTCTTAGTCATCACAGGGGCTTGCAGGAGCGCCGGGGCAAACTCACGCGCAGTGTCACAACAGCCTGACAGCTCAGGGACGGGAGGACACCGGAGACCAGAGTTATTGTGTATTCAACGCCTCTTAACGCGAGTGTGATTACAAGTCATTTACATAAGATTCTCTGCTTTATAAAAGGGTAGGCGCTTTTTAAAAGGGAGCCAAATATCTGTGGCATCGTAGGTGGAACTTTAAGCGGAGTGAAGTTTTTAAACATGCTCACTCTCTGCTATCAAAAGACCTCTTTGTTTGTACAATCCTGACCCAAAATATTAAAGTGCACTTGTCTCCTTTTGAAGATACAATGGAAGAAAAATGCCATGTGTTTATTATTTGCTACCCATTAGCTGATGTTGCAGAGCAATTATAGCAATTCAACGACCGTTTTTTTTCCGAGTGATTCAGGTGCAGTCGCATTAATACCTGTCAGCCGCTGAGCTCTGCTGCGGCTCTGCGCTCGACAGCGTGAGCTACTTTACTGTTAAGATAAAGGTGGTGAGGCCGGACGAGAAGACAGAGGAGGGAGACGAGTGGTGAGCGGCTGTGACTATCTGACTTTCCCACACCACTTCCCCTCTCTCCCTCCCTCCCTCCCTCTCCTCCCTCCCACTCACCTATCCTCCTCTCCTGCCAGCCCGCCTGCCTTGGCAGCCGCTAACCTGCTGGGACCGGCCCTTGATTTATTTGGAGAGGGCCCCGGAATGGAGGGGCCCAGGATGAGTGGCATTTTAATGTGCTTTTGAGATGTTTGGTCACAAGCATTATTGATCACAGTGCCGCAGCGCACCACACACACCCCTCCTCTCTCACTGTCCCGCAGACCCTCACACTGCCCCGGGGGAGAGGTCTGGCTGTCAGGCAGGGAATGAGTTTCCATGTGGGCTTAGATTAATGAAATAAGGCCCCTGGTTGCAGGGGGTCAGACCATTAAGGAATCCCTGGGCTTGGCGAGATTGAGCCTGCCAGGTGACTGGACCCTGACTGACTGATGGACGGGCGGGACCAAGGAGAGAGGGTGAGAGAGGGAGAGGGGAGGACAGATAGGATATTGGACCGTGGGACAGACTGACTTGAAAAACAGAGTAGAAGTAGAGGGAGCAGAAATAGGTTTCTAAAGCCTTTTCAGACATGAACTCCAGAGACTGTCCACAGAAATAGGTGCAGACTTTCTCAGGAGTTTGCCTCACACATGAACAGTGCAGCAGGAGATTCTCTGCTCAGACGGGTTCATCAAAATCTCCGGAGCATTCGTGGGAGGGGCGGTGCAGCAGGCGGAGGCAAGACCTTACGTTTAAATTCTGCTGCAGTGATCACATGTTTCCGTTTCCAGCTCATCGGCCCATATCATCAAAAACTCTCTTGACATCATTGTTGGTGTCTTCTACATGTATGGTACTCCTTTTTCATCTCGAGATATTTGTTTTCTTCTCTTCTGTCGCGTGTTAAAAATGTCGTCAACACCCACCCACCCACTCACAGTGAATCGAGCAGAGGATCTCATGCTGTGTTCTCACATCGGCTCATGCGGACATTCTCCAAAGTTTTTGTCTACGGGGAAACTCCGGAGAAAGATTCTCTCACTCATAAATTTGTGTTCTCACATACAGCCCCTGCGGAGATTACCAGGAGTTCAGTGCATGTCTGAAAGCAGGTTAAGACGTCAGTCCTCCATCAGCACCTGTAACCGCTAAGATTGAGCCTCATCCATAGCCGCTGCTCCGCCACAAATGCGGCGCACGTTGAATAACAACATCCATTTTCTTACTCTCACAGGCAGCCTTGTGCCATTCATTCACATCAGGTCTTACTCTAAGTAGCGTGGAGCCGGGGAAACATCCAGAGGTTGTAAAAATAGGAGCCAGGGATATTTCACAGCCGAGTGAACATGCCCAAAAGCGTGTTTAGCTCCTTTACACTCGAACCTCGACAGGGGGTTTATTTGATGGCCAAAACAGTCAGAGGAACGCATCATAATTCTGACTGTGTGGGTGCCTTTGTTCGAACGTGCCAGAAACGTGTGAACACAGCGGCGATACCCACACATCCACTGATGAAGCAACAGCAGCATGCACACGTTGAGCACACATGGAAGAGGAGGGGGGGGGGGCAGGTAGCAGCTCGGGGGCTCGCACAGGTTTGATGAGTGAAATGGATTAAGTCCCTGTGATCAACAGCCTGAGCGAATACACAGATTATCAGATTATCAGATTAGGATCTGCCCCCCCAATTTGCCTCGGGGATCCGGAGAATACATTAAAACCTGAGGTGCTTTGGCAAGATTCAATTACTCAGGCTACAGGTCCTCCCTTCTTACAGTCAGTCCCCGACACGCAGTAGTGTTGTGCTGCGTTCGGTTCGCGTCATCAGCAAGGGCATATCAGTCCGCGGCGCTGAGTGTTTGCAGAGCACGCACAGTGATTTTCCTCGTGGCCCGAAGAACAAATTGTTACCTAAATATTAATGAATATGGGAGTAAAGTGAATCTGCAGCTGTGGGTGCTTCAGAGAAAGAGATTTTATCCCTTTGTAACTGTTTTCTAGAAGAAATGGAGCATGGCATTTTATTATAATTGCTCAATAGCTAATGAGTACGTGTCTAATTAAGGTCGGCAAAGCAAAGTTCCATATTTTTCCCAGCAGACAGATTTAAGAGGCATTGCTTTTCTTGCAGTAAAAGGCCCTTGTTCCTTGTTGAATTCCTATTCTGTTGTAGTTTGTTAACCACGACTCTTTACAGACACCTGAGTGCAAATGAGCATTGACGGCCAGGTGAGGCTAAAGGCTAATGGCTGCCCTCTTATCTCTCCTCCGCAGTGTTAATGGCTGCCCCCTGGCCAAGAAGAGAAAGAGTCTAGACAGACAGACCCTGGAAACGTCCCCCAAGAGGAGCACCTACCTAGATGACATGGACAACTCCACGATGGAGGAATGCTACGAGACAGACGGGACCGAGGAGATGGACGACAGGGAGGAAGAGGAGGAGGAGGGAGCCGTAGAGGAGGAGGAGGGGGAAGTGGAGGAGGAGGAAGAGGAGGAGGTGGAGGGCTACATGGACTACAACGTAGAGCAAATGGAGCACGAAGAGGGGGAGGTGGACAGAGGCGATGGGGAGGAGGAGGAGGAAGAAGAGGAGGTAGAGGTGGAGCAAGAAGAGGAGGAGGAGGAGGAGGAGGGCGATGAGGAACGGGTGGAGGAGGAAGAGGAGGAGGAAGCGGTAGAGGAAGTGGACTATGAAGAGGGAGAGTCGGAGGAAGGAGAGCAGAGTCAAGGGCAAGGTGAGGACACTCTCCCATCACACAACATGAGCCAATTTTGTCAAATGCACTGGAACTACTTTTTGGGAATTGTAAAGAAACAGTTGAACATTTTAGAAAATGTGTTAATTTGTTTTCTGACTGAGCGACAACAAGATCAATACCACTGTCAGGTCTGTGCAGTCAACTTAAGGATCAAGGAGCCAGGCTTAGCACAAAGATGGAGAATATGAGCACCAGCCAGCATGTCTCCATTCGATCATCATAAAGTCCACCTTCCAGCAACATGTTATATCTCATGTGTTTAATCTGTGTAACAACAGAAATCGGTATACCATTTTATCGGGAGGTTATGTGTTGGAATATTTATTGGCTGGGCCCAGTAGCATCCTGGATTCTCCACTGGTTGCCTGGCAACTGCCAAGAAATACTTTGGCAAGTTACCGCCCTTAAAACAGAAAATAGTTTTTTACACTTTGGTTTTTTCCAAAAACAAGATATAATATTACTCAAAGCGTTTTAGATGTGCCTGTAGTTGCTGGTTAGTGCTGAGGTAGGCCAACTGGCTGCTGGCTGTGATGTACAGCCATCTAGTTAGTCTAATCCAACTATAAACCATAGTTAGTTAGCCTAACCATAACCTTGCACAGTATAAGGTAAATTTTGATTTAATAATAATGAAATACATATTTGTACAATGGTAGTAATCAAATTGTCTTTTCACTTTTTCCCTGCATTTTAACTCAAACTTAACCCCTAAATCTGCAAATATATGTTTTTCTCAAAATGGTGAATTGCTCCTTTAAATATTCTCTTTTATGGAAAAATTAAATTTTTCATGAAAGATTTGCATATGTGTGGTTTTGTATTTTTGATTGTGGCAGTTGGACATGATGTTCAACCACAGACGGTGTTTTGCATTGGAATAGGAAGAAGTATCTACAACACCAAACTGAATCCAACATGGCTGAATATCTATTATTCCTACAGAATATGGATATTTTTACATTTTACTTGCATATTGTCTCATTTTGACAAACTTTTTTGAACTGCTACTGTGGTCTTAACCCACTAGAAGCTGGAGGAGAGATGGACTGGCACCAAAGTACATGAGCAGTTTGCTGGTTTCTTGATTTTAAAACATACTTAGGACTTTTTCTAATTGCAGAAAATGGATCTAAATTGCTGAAATCTGCAACAGAGAATGGGGGCTATATCGAAGGAAAATAAAATTGGAGATTTTAAGAATAAGGTTGTAATATTGCAGGAATAAAGCTGTAATTAAGAAGAAAGCTGTAATTTATTGAGATAAATGTCATGATATTAATTTGAAGAGACTGTGCTCGACAGAGTTCTGATGACGAATCTTTTTGTTTCTTTAGAAACTACGAAACCTCTCTGAATATTACGCAGATTTATGAACAAGAGACCACTACCTAACATTTCCTCCTAACATGTTCTGCAACCTGCAAGTTCGTCTTGTTCTTTCTACACAATAAACTCAGTTTAAAAGTATTAAAGTATTTTATTATTTCTGAAACCTTAAGTATAACTTAACAAGTTGCTCCATATTAATCATTTTCTCATAAGATTACAACTTTGATGGTGTAATATTATAACCTTATACTTGAAATCTCAGATTTCTTTTTCTTTCTTTAAGTGTCCCTAATACTCGTCTTAGAAATCAGCTTTGCTCCCTCTCTTTATTTCCCACTGAAATATTTAACATGTTCGTCTAAATGGTTTTAAGACCTTTGCTAGAACCTAAATGGAACAGAATCATAATAAACTGCTTAAACTGCAGCCATGATTATTTTTTGTACACTTCAGAAACGAACAAATACAAACAAACTAATCATTTTCAATATGTTAGAAGTTTCCGATTTTAACCATAAGAATATTTGAACTAGATACTTTAACTATGTCTTATAGAAAAATACCATCTTCTCAGAAACTCGTGCCCCATTTGTTGCCCCCCCCCCGTGCACCCTGACGTGCCCAACACCAGATTTGGCAGGTTCCTCTCCAGCAGACTCTGCTTTGCATCACGATTGGACCTGACAGTGCCTTCAAGTCCAATTAAGAGTGAGGCTCTGAGAGAGGAGTGCGTTAACCCTGTGAGCGCAGCAGCTCTACCCACCAAGTGTTGATGTGGCGTCTCGGCAGCCGGTGCTCTTATTTTCTCGCAGACATGTGAAAACATCTCCGCAGACTGGTGTTCATTAGAGCCCACAGACGAGCCCTCACCCTTAACTCTGACACAGTGGACCGTTGCCACTGTCTCCTCAGCCTGTCAACAGCCTCTCCTTCTAGGGGTGCTAGCTGATTACCATCTATTTATGAGAGATTGAAGTGTTGTGCACATGCCACAGTGGGAGCTGTTGTTATTCTGCAAATTCTTTTCATCGCCGAGCTCTGTGATCATCACAATGTCTACCTTACCCAGAATTAAAGGGCGTCACAACATCGTAATCTGCACCGTTCTTTCTCACAAAAGATCACTCTTTCAATATGCATCATCACCATGTTCCCCATTAGCACCAAGACCGCAGCGCTGGATGGTCACCGGGCAGATTACAATCTGCTAAATGTAATAGAGGTGACATTCGGAAGCTTCTGTGTGTTTCTCGGTGGCATGCACATCTCTGTGGCTAATCCAGAGCCAATTCAGCGCAGTCAGGGCAGCCGCTCTGTTCCTCCTTTAATCGGTTTCGCTTCTATATCCCTTTTATGTACCTTGATTGCTCTTCAAATTGCTTTCCTGTGCCATGTTTCACACCATCAAAAATTAAACCCCTGGTGCAGGAGGTTGCTGTAAGAAGCCTTCCTCTGTCAAAATATGTGCCTGGTCATTCGTGACTGTTCCCTCTTCCCGCTCTGAAGCCTTCCACCCCCCCCAAGCACCAATATTATGTTGCTCTCATTAGATTGGAGTGTGTGTGAGCGTGCGGGTGCAGTGTGTGAGTGACGGAAGTCAGCAAGAGTGTTTGCGTAGTCTATGTACTACAACAAGTATTACAGCCATGTTGATGAAAAAACTACTCGGTATTCAAAATATACCGAAGATAAAGTCATAATTTTACAAGAAGAAAGATGTACCTTTAAGCTATGTGTCATTCTACATGGGGAATATCAGAAAAACAGTCTGTTGCCTGCGCTTAAACATGAAATGTGGAGCATCTTCTTAAGTTATTTTTAAGAGGTAAAATAACAACCTTATTCTCACGATATCACAACTTCTTTCTCGCAATGTCTTTGTGCTAATTACAACTTTATTCTTGTAATATTTTGACTTTTTGAAATCTCAGAATCTTTTTCTTGAACATGGCCCTAATACTCTTACACAGAGTGTGCAATTGGATATTATTCAGATTCTCTAATGTGTTTGGACACTTCCATCTGATGAATACAGTCGGGTTCAGAGTACTGATCACAGACAAGTCTTTCAACCCGGTGAAAAGTCATATTTTAATCACAAATAATATACCGACAATAACAATTAACAATGTTTTTCTTCTCTATTATTTCTGTCTTTTGTCGTGCTATTTGCTTGTTCCCACCAGGAGCTAAAAGAAACTCTTATTTAGTATTTTCTGTGTGTTTGTGTGTGGGCCTCTGGGTTAATTTTCTCCGCAGGAATGTAAGTGGCAGGAGCGACTTGCTCTTGGTGGCTCAGGGCGGAAATGTGGAAAAAAAGAGAGATTGGAAGTGCTCCAGGAGTGAGTGCTCGAAATTACTGACAGAAGAAGTTCAGTAACCTTTTGCAGCCTGTCAGAATCAATTAGGCAATGAAAAGAATTCTAAAGATACTGATGATTGAATGGAAAAAAAGGGACTGTAGTAGCAAACGATGAATAGCTGTGGACCGGAGTTCATCGTGCGGGAGATGGAACTCCATATTAGATCTTAGGTTCTCCTGCAAAAAAATATTCTCTCATTCAAAGGTTTTCTCACAATGTTTTGATTTAATCTGAATAAAATGTGCAGCTCATTTGCAGCTATTTACAGAATTGCTGGGTAATTTTAAAAGCTGTAAATATCACTTTCTAATGAAAAACAGGAAATTAGGACAAATATTATACTTGCCAGAGATGTAGTCCCTGGTTTCATAGATTCTCGTTTACCAGAGTATATTTCTCTGGAACTTTCCCAAACCACAATATTTTTAAACTTCCTCTGCTGATTCACAATTCAAAACAAGAGCTGCTGTTAAGACTCTCAAAGTAAATTATTAGGGGAAGCAAAGAGTTCCTTATCCAATTTAGATGGACCAAGCCCAGAAATCAGATTTACCAGTAAAATAGAATGATGGAAATGAAATTACAAGACGTTTGTTCTTTCTTTCCAACAGAGGACGATCAGATGAGCAGCAGCGAGGGGGGCGAGGGCGACAGCAGAGGTGGCGGTGGCGGTGGTGCTGGCAATGCAAAATCCGGCCAGATGACGGAGAAGGACAACAACAACAATGAAGAGTACGAAAACTACGACGAGCTCGTGGCAAAGTCCCTCCTGAACCTGGGCAAGATTGCAGAAGACGCCGCCAACCGGGCCATGACGGAGTCCGAGATGAACAGCAACTCCTCCAACAGTGCAGAGGAAGAGGAGGAGGAAGAGGAGGAAGAGGAAGAGGACGATGATGATGAAGAAGAGGAGGAAGAGGAAGAAGAGGAAGAGGAGGAGGAAGAAGAGGGGGAGGGGGGTGAAACGCAGAGGGGTGATCTAACTTTGGACATTGACAGTGATGTGGTTCGGGAGACAGTGGACTCCCTAAAACTGCTGGCACAAGGTCACGGTGCGGTGTTGTCTGACAATTTAGATGGACAGGAGCTTGAGGATGGCGCTTTGACTGACTGTACCCATAATGGGGGAAATGCACACAATGGTGGACAACTTAAGACCTCCAGCAATGGACAAATAGAAAACAGCGATGAGGAAGTGTGTTTAAGCAGCTTGGAGTGCCTACGGAATCAATGCTTTGACCTAGCTCGGAAACTAAGCGAAACAAAGTCCACCGACCGAAACGGACCGTCCCAGCAAAATCATTTCTCGTGCGGGGATCCCAATCAGCAGCTCCAGCACCACGGCTATGGGGATTTCCACCATGGCCCAGACGACAGGCGGAACTATTCCGACATGGACAATCTCATGAAGTTGGAGGAGCAGCTGAGCCCGCGCTCCAAAGCTTTCGCCAGTTGCGCACAGGACGACCGGTATCACACCAACCACCGGGACTTCGATGAGGACACCGCCTCAGTCACGTCAGACCGATCGGAAGAGGTGTTTGACATGACAAAGGGCAACCTGTCGCTACTGGAGAAGGCCATTGCACTAGAGTCCGAACGCGCCAAGGCAATGCGAGATAAAATGGCGGCTGAGGCTGCCAGGAGAGATGGGGTGAGGTATAACCATGACGATCATGGCCCACGGCATGGCTATGGTGTTGAGCGTAAAGCCCGCCTTCATGATGGCATGAAGAAGCCTTTTTATCACAAAGGTGAGTGGCTCTTTCAAACATGGTGAATGCATGTTTACCTCATTTAAAAAGCTCAGGTGACAGTGTCTGATAGTGTAGTGTCTGATAGTGGCTGTGTGTTGTACCGGAGACTAGACAGCCCACGTGCATTCTGGGAACTTGACTACAACCCCAGGACAAGCTTTTTTTCAACCAATTTGGAAATTCGCATCTTGGTAGCAGCGGGAGCGGCTTATGTTGTTAAAATAGGCCAGCATGGAAACATCAGAGGGTAGGCTTGTCAGGCATAAGTAATGGCAATCTGCACGGCCTGTTAGGACCGCAAATCTCATCCCTGCGATGCAGCTTGGGGTAAAGCTGCCTATTTTTAAACTCTGAGAAGGCACTTGGGAGAGGAAGCTACCAAACAGGGCCCTCCCGCCTTTGAGAAAGGAGAACAAGACGTCTTTTTTTGTTTGCTTATCATGCTTATGACCTAACATTCATATTGAGGCGTATTGACGCGCCAGAGAGACAAATGCACTTATACCATAAAGACCTATCAAATTCAGTGGTCATTGTTTTACAGTGTGCTGGATGTGCTGAATGTGGCCGTATACCTGCAGAGCGGAGTCGCAGAAACATTGCGTTGGCATTTACAGTGGTGGGTCTGCGAGCTCCATCGTTTAACTCTGCTTATTCCTCACATCATATCCTTTACAGCAACAACCTTCACGCTCAGGTTACGTAATTTGCTCCCATAAGGAAGATATCAGATGAGAGCGACAAATACGAGGGGGCTAATTCAGCGGCGGGGCGATATTACGCCTTAAATGCCACGCGGGCTCACATCAAGCATACTGTATATTCCAACTTAAATGCCACGCAAAATGTTAATTTCGAGAGCCTCCCGTTGCCCCGGTGTCTGGCTAATGTTGGAATAATGAGAGGATGCGAGACAGTTACATCACGATAGCATCTCTCCCCGGGCGAGATAGCAGCAGACACTCGTTGACCAGGGTTCTTGTGTGTGATTTATAAAACAGAGCATGGCAAAAAGGAGGGGGTGGGAGGGTGCTGGTGCTGGGTGGGGGTGGGGGGGATTCAGAGGGAGGACCGGCTCGCTAAGAGAAACATGAGGCTGAGATGAAAATTGAACATTATCAGAATGACCGATAACGAACGACAGGCCCACTGACTACACATTAATTATCCAGAGATGGTATGGTAATGGGGGCCATTTGCTATGCAAAGCGCAGACCATCCCCAGCCACAATCAATATCCCCTGCTTTCTAATATGCCTTCCACTTGGCTGCCTCCACTCTCCGCGATGGAGTCGCGGCGTGCAGAACGCACAGTCATCACGTATGTGTATGGGAGCGTCCGTGCATGTGCAAATGGAGAATTATTTCCAGATGTACTGTTCAAACACTAACACTCACTGTAATAATGGGCCCCCGAAAAGAAGACATTATTAGGAAGCCACATTTTACATTCAGAACAAGTTCTTTTATCAACATGAAATCCCCCCCCCCCCCCCCCCCCCCCCTTCCTCTATTGCACTGGTGCCTGACAGAGGAGACATGACATAGCAATATATATAACTCATATGCCCCTAACGTGACATAGATAGATGACAGCCACGGAGGATAACAAGGGGCTTTTTTTCTGATTAATGAGACATGGGATTTCATTTGGTGACGCGCGTGTAAATGTATGAGTAGGTGTGCTCCATGCCAGCTCTTAATTTCATTCTTCACTCAATTATTCTTCTTTCTGCTCTTACTCTACAGCCTGTGGGTTTGCCTGGCTTTGTCACTGAGGTGGAGCTACTAACTTACACAGCTCTTTAAATTTTCCGTCAGTGGTCTCTTTCTGAGGCGTAATGGCCCCTCGTCTGTCTGCTCTTCCAATAGATCCTGGATTGATTCGACAATCTGATACATCTCTCACCTCCTGTGACTCTGCTGTGAAAACGATGTTATAGGCTGTTATACTACACTGTAAAATTACTTCTGAAATTCCAATGTAAACAGCATCCTACAGTTAAGATGTCATTACATCTTGACAGAAAGAAGAGTCCTCGACCTTGTGTGAGTCGATGTCTTTTGAAGGTGCATTTGCAGAAACAATGCCTGTTGGCACGGATCGGCACTCCTGCTTTTTGGGGGTAACCATATCTGAGTTTGGGTGAAACAGGAGAGACAGGTTTTAGGGAGGGAAAGAAGATCTCATCCGGCGTGTGTGTGTTTGTGTGTGTGTGTGTCTGCCTGATTATGGGACCTTCATTGTCTTAGTTGACATGTGGAGTTAGGTGTGGTTTTAATTAAGAGAAGTATGATAAAATTGTATTTAAAGCTGAACGGGAAGATGAAACTCCTTGTTGAAGGTCACTTACACTGTCAGGGTTCACTTCTTTTTATTAAATTAATATGGTAATAAATAGCAGCCTACAAATAAAAAAGAATTCCAGCATTTAACACACAGATTGAGCTAGAAAATATTTATCAGGGAAATATTTACTTTTCTTTAACATGATGTTCTGTTCCACCATCATTTTGGGACTATACTGACTGTGATTAAAAATATGGATTATATTTTTTTCCTTAAATTAAGTTGTATATACAGACTTCCTCTCTGGCCGCAGCTAAAACCTCCATCAATCAGAGGAAGTCGTCTTGTTTGGAGCCTGAGACGTGAAGCCTGGAAGAAAAGAGAAACACAAATCACTCTCTGATGCTTGTTAAGCTTCTTGCCTTGAGCCACTGTTGCAGTGATGTAGAGCTGGAGTCCAGGAATCAGATTTGAGTCTGACTTAAGTTCAGATTTTCAGGACTTGGGACTCAGACTCGTACTGACTTGTGGTAAAATAAATGGGAGGGCAGAGAGACATAGAGAGGGAGAGAGAGTAGTGCTCAGTGCATGGTGGGAGTTTCCCCTGCTGTCCTAGGCCTATAGCAGCATATCTAAGGGATGGTTCAGGGCTCACCTATACTATAACTATAAGAGGAATGTTTTAAGTCTGAGCTTAAATGTAGAGATGAATATCTTTGGCCTTGTACCCCAGCCTCACCCTGACTCTTCTTTGGCCACTTGGACATGAACACTGGAGAGACCCAAGACTCGACCCGAGTTTTAGTGACTCAAAACCAACACTGGCATGAGCTCCCAATGTAATCACCTGCGTATGCCTCTCTGTTCCCAGATGCTTCTCGTGCGGACAAGAAGGAAAGCCGCTGTCCGACGCCGGGCTGTGACGGCACCGGCCACGTGACTGGCCTGTACCCGCATCATCGGAGTCTATCTGGCTGTCCGCACAAAGACAGGGTGCCGCCAGAAAGTAAGCATTGTCAGTCCCACACCCGCAACCAACACATATTTTCTTTTGATTTAGCCAACCTGTGGCGTTGATGTTCTTTGATGTGCAGGAATCAGCATGTTCCCTGCGACCACTGGTGTGCCTGGCATGATGTGTGTACTGTGCTGTCGTGGCTGGACTGTGTTTGATATTTCTGTGGGGTGTACAGTGAGGGTCAGACGGGCTGCAGCTGCACTTTCCCCTGACCTGTTTTGCATGGGGCCATGGATTTGCTTGCTGATTGCTTGCGCAGTGTGAAGTGGTGATGAGGCAATGAGCCCTCACTGATGTGTGACCAGTGGCAGTGCAGTGATTAGTGGGATGGTCAACAGCTGTCAATCAGTGATCCACTTGACTGTATGTCGCCCCTTCCACTGCTACATGGACTGACAGTGATTGAGATCATATAACAGGGGATGCTTTAAATGGGTTGCATGTCTCTTCAGCTGCTTTCAGACATGCACTGGACTCCGGATATTCCCTTGGTGGTTGTATGTAAAATTACAAATGTTGGAGTCAGTCGCTTCGGACATTTTCTGGAGTAAAATGTCCAGAAAATGTCCAAGTGATTCCATGTGAGAATGCTAAGGAAAATCTAGAAAATTCACCGCAAGTCGAGAGAGCATGTTGATGACACGTGACAGATGCAAAAAGGAAAAAAAACTAAAAGAATACAAATATTACTGCATGACAAAGATGAGCCATTCACGTAGAGGATGCAGACAAATATGTCAATTTGGAAAGACGAGATTCGGGAGCTTTCGACGAAAAAGGCCCATCGCAAATGTCGGAAAAAAAAGATTTCCATACATTATATCCGGCGCCCTGCATGCTCTGTCCAGGCGCCAAACTTTGCCTGAATATTCTAGACATTTTCCTGAGAATGCGTTTGATTGCTGTGTTTTTCATTTGTTTGGACAAAGTCCAGAAGCCAAGAGTTCATGTCTGAAAAACAGCTTTCACAGCACGGTTGCTCAGTGCATTTATGACTGATGGGAAAATGCGGAATGCTATGCTTTCACACTTTTATCTTTTAAATTTTAAGTTTTAACATTTCATTTTTCACAAAACCTAAAAATGCCCACATACCTTGGTAACACAGTCATCAATGCCATGAACCCCATTCATTTATTTGTATTTCTCGCCCAATTAACTTATATTGAGTAGAAAGGCAGTATCATATTTCTATTCCACAGATCAAGTGAAGTGGCAATAAACATTCGCTTTGACTGAGTAGTGAGCTTCCCCTGCCGAGAATTCACCCTGGCTATTTAGTCTCATTCACCTTGTGCAAACTTCTCAATAAAAGCCCCTTTTACACGATTCATTAACCGCAGTGTGAAAATCAAGTTATGATCTGCCACGACCCAGACTGCAATCAACATAAAAGAGGGGTTTTAATAATGGCAAAGAAATTAGTTATCATTAAAGCGAGGCTTGTAAAGACCAGCAGTGTCGCTGATGACTCTTGTTCTGTGGAGGCCCCTGCTTGCAGAGAAGTCCCTAACCTGAGATACACTTGTCTCCCAGAGATGTGCGGGTGACCTTGACTGGAGTCCCAAAATGGAATTCAGAAAAGGGCTTGAATTGATTGTCACTGGAGATTTTGGAATATGATGTCCGTGTTCCTCCTCCTGTTCTTCACTCGTGTTGATTGGGCTGACTTTTTTGGGGGAAATGATACCACTAATGGACCAGAAGTTTTGTGGCATCACCTTCAAGACAGTGGCATGCTTCAGTACTAATAACAACAATGATAATACAAAGTGCTTTATGAAGAGCACAAATAAAAACCAAAGACAGGAAATGAAATAATACAACAAAAGGATAAAGGAAACATAGATGATACCAAAAAAACATTGAATTAAAGTAGGTGTCCACATTGTCAGTCATTAAGCCGCCATTCACCATGTTTCCTTCAGTGATGGCCCCTGCTTCACCACTTTGAAGCACATGTCAGATGTGGGAACACCTGCAGGGCGGACTCCGCTGTGGGAAACTCTCGATCCCCTATTAACACTTTTTCTGGCCTGAATGGACAATGTATTATTAATGGCTTCATTTAATTGGGAAATCACGCAGTGTGGCCACGACTCTTCCTTGGGAAATGTGAAAAATGACGATTAAATTATATCTGAAATACATTAAATCACATTCCTGTGCTCGCTGTAGCTCCCTCCTGTAGAATATTAGAACTGTTTCATCTCAGAGTACATGTTTTGTCCTCAAAGTGGTTTACCGTTGCAATATTAAAAGAGTTTAGCGCCACATTACTTCCTGGTTCCCGCATTACTATGCTACATCCCTGCAGTTCTACCTGTGCTGTCTGATTCAGGCCCAGTGCTTTTATTTCTTTCCATTCTGCCGGTCTCTAAGCAGAGGGCAGGGTGGAAGTGGGATATGCATAATGCATTGGCTTGTGGCATGTTGAGGTGGCAGGCTTTGTCCAATTACCTGCGCCGAATACCAATTAGTATGTAAGGGAGAGGAGGATGATGAGGGGTTAAAGTTTAAGGGGGTGATAATGATGAAGCTACTGCCGATGGGGTTTGGCCCCGTGTGCCACTGGCATCGAGACGACCCTTTCCACGCGCCCCCTCCAACAGCTCCTCTCGGACATCCATAGATCATTAATCTAATTGGCGGGTTGCCGAGGGGATCTGGGACAGTTATGGACTGTTTTAATGGTAAATGGTATTGAAGACTGCGCTCTCTACCCTAACAACGTGCAGATGATAACAAAGCACACTCTATCAAGAAGCTGTGTTCCATCTGTCTGCTTCCCCCATTGATTTCGAGGCTTGTGTTTTGCATGATTGCTGGCTGTTGGTCGCTCTCCGCTCGCTGCATGCCCAAAAAATTTCCCCTCCATCTCTGTCTCTCGCCGGCTTTGTCCTGTTAAACTTAAATGACATCTTTTTATTCATGACTGTCGCTATTCCATGAATACTAATTTGAAAGGGCAGGATAAGTGGAAGCAATATGGTGGGAAACCTTGCCTGCCCTTTCAAACTAGTGTTCATTAAAATGAAGAAGAGGTCATTTGGGTTCACACAGGCCCATTTCTTAATGATGTTTATAATGCCAAGCTCCTCACATACTAATAGAGCTTGATTGTAAGGGGCTCCTAACCTTCCCTGTCTTTCACTCCTATCTCCTGTCTGCCTGAAGTTGTGGCAATGTATGAGAATGTTCTTAAGTGTCCTACGCCTGGCTGCACGGGACGCGGCCATGTCAATAGCAACAGAAACTCCCATCGAAGGTAAGTGACAGTCTGCCTACATGAAACTGGCACTGTCCATGTTGCATCCTCCTTTTCTTTATGGAACTTGGTTCATTTTTTTGTTGAGCTGCTGTTGCTGATGTTTTGTTTTTGTCTATTCTAATTTATTTTTGTTTGTTCAACACATTGTGTGTGTGTGTGTGTGTGTGTGTGTGTGTGTGTGTGTGTGTGTGTGTGTGTGTGTGTGTGTGTGTGTGTGTGTGTGTGTGTGTGTGTGTGTGTGTGTGTGTGTGTGTGTGTGTCCAGGTTACTCATGTTGTGGGGACCTAAATCTGTTTGCAGAGTCACATTCATGGGGACTTGTCAGCCCAATGGGGACAAAAATCCTGTTAACTTTAATCATTCAATTTAAAGGTGAAGACATGTTTTATGGTTAGGTTGGGTTTAGGTTAAAGTTTAGGTTAAGGTTAAGGTTAGGGTTAGGCAAGTTATAACTTTGGTTAACGTATGAATAAGTCTTTCATGAAATCATTGTAATGTCCTCTGATGTCATGGAGACGTGTGTGTGTGTTTGTGTGTGTTTCAGTCTGCATGTGTACAATATTTTTAATAATGTTGGAACTAAGTGAAGCCGTTCAGCTGCTCAATAATGCCACAGTTTAACAGAGCCTGATTGGAATGCAGCAATTCACACCTACCACGGCATAAATCATTCATCAGCTCATGGCAAAAAAAATGGCATCTATCAGGTGCAGGTTTGGAGGGAGAAACTGAAATAGCAGGGCGCTCGTGCCAGTGCTGTCAGACGTGGTGAGGGGACAGTGAAAGAGGAGTGTCACCCGGAGCAGATGTTCGGGGAGTTGGGCGTAGCAGCAGCCATTAGCACCTCTCCTGCCACTCAGCCGGGGGGACAGGAGAGGTGCAGACCTGGAAAGACCGGAGTGCCTCCATGCTGCGCTCAAGTGACACGAGTGCGCAGCGCGAAATAGACGCGATCATGGACACACACCGTAAACTTTCACTTTCACTTCAAAGCGCCGATATAAACCTCCATATACTCGCTCGTCCTACCCCCAGCCTGATGCACACTCTCATCCCTGCACACATTCATGCACGTCTGATGACAGGTGCTCCACACTGGCTGCAGGCCATTGTCAAAGATCATCTTTTTCACCGTGGCCCCGACACACTACAGTTGACAGACAGGATGGAGAATAATGGGGGTTAAGGATAACAACATGAACTTTTGTCACATTTGGTCAGTTAATTGTCACAAGGAAGTTTTTTTACAGCTCTGAATTCCACTGGATACGCACTACAAGTGTCCATGTGTGTGTGTTGGGGATAGCTTTGGTTTTGGTTAAGGCTAAGCTTTTGGTTGAGGTTAAGGTTAGGTTTAGCTGTAGGTTAAGGTTAGGGTTAGGTGAAGGTTAGGTCAGAGTTAAGGTTAGGTTAGCTTTGGTTAAGGTTAGGTTTAGGATAAGGTAAGCTTTTGTTATGGTTACGGTTAGTCAAGGAGAACCTAAGGTGTGAGTAAGTCTCAAGGAAATCAATCTTAGTCAAGGTATTGTCCTCTGAAGTCATGGAGACGTGTGTGCACATGTCTGTCTATAGTTTGGTTCAATACCATCATTGTGAGGAAATGTTCACGTTGTGAGGACATTTTTCTCTGGTCCTCACAAATCCAATGGGCTGTTTGAGGGTGAAGACTTGGTTTTAAGGTTATGGTTAGAATTCGGTTTCGGGTAAGGGTTAGGCATTTAGTTGTGATGGTTAGGGTAAGGGGCTGTGGAATGCATTATGTAAATGAGTGTCCTCACAACTATTGAGAGACTGCATGTTTGTGTGTGTGTTTGTTTGTGTGTGTGTTAATTATCACCGTGCGTTTGAAAGGAATCTAGATGCACATAGAAATGCACATTTGTCCATATGGGAATATCTATTCTGAGAATTATTTCAAGCTGCTCAGCCGGAAACCTGCAAGCTGTTGTCGATTGTGTTGTTATTTAAAGTGTTAAGAGTAAATGAATGATTTAGCATTTTAAGCACTAAGACTTTCTGAACTAGAGTCAGGTTACTCTCAAACTGGTCAACATTGGCCGACAGACAGATGTGGACTGACTGCTGCTCACCGTCTGACACTTTACAGCACATGCATTCAATGTGATATTTTCACCTCTAAAAAAAAAATGTGTCTAACACGCACAGTCTGCAGCGCCACTTAAGACAGTCCTCCTCATTTTTTCAGTCTGTCCGGATGTCCCATCGCTGCAGCCGAGAAGCTGGCCAAAGCCCAGGAGAAGCACCAGAGCTGTGACGGCCCCAAACCCAACCAGGCCTCCGACCGAGTCTTAAGGTAGTGTTCACTCTTCGCTTTATTTCCACATCATATATAGGGCGAGCAAATATGGATTTTGTGTCAAGACGTAAACACAATAAAATACTTGAAGACCTGTTTTTCAGCCATGTTGGTATATCTTTTTTTTTATTTTTTTTATTGATATTTTAAGTCTGCCCCGTTTTTTTTTTTTTTTACGCTTGTTCTCCTGTCTCCTGAGAATACGTTGCATCTTCATTTCCCTGCTCACTATCAAAGGCAAATCGCTTTATTAGATTATAAAAATAAGTAGCACATGTATCATAGAAAAGGTAAGAGCATTTTGAATGAGGTTTACTTTGATAGTCATCAAATATTATCATGAAAAGTTTTAAGTAATTGTACATTTTATATTTATATCCAACCAAACATCAACAGCATTAGATCACACATCTCAGTTTTCCAGGTCATTTCTAAGCCTGTAAATCAAATCAAAAGAAAAAGTAAATCAGAAGCAAAATGAATCAAAGATGTGGAAATTACATTTTCCTGTTTCCTATTTACTATGCACGAAAAAAAAACAGTGGTAGAGGGTTGTGTTTTTTCATGGAAAAGGAGGAAATCATCCACGCTACCACATGTCCTGCACGCCCCCCCCCTTCATCTGCCAGCATTGTCCTTGACATTTTTATCCCCAAGTCTAACCGTGACAGTCTGCCCCTTCCCCCTGCATCCGCCCATTTTTTCTTATTTTACCCAAACCCACCAAGTTCCCCCTCCTTCCCCCTGGGCAATGTTGACTGCCTCAGTCCAACTTCCACCCCCTCGTCATTTATTTTCCAGGCCTATGTGCTTTGTCAAACAACTGGACTATCCACAGTATGGTTACAAGAACAATGTCTCCACCAGCACGCCCCGCTCCAACCTGGCCAAGGAGCTGGAGAAGTACTCCAAGACCAGCTTCGACTACAGCGCCTTCGACGGAAGCAGCAACCACCAGGTGTACGGGAAGCGGGCCATCGCGCCCAAGGTGCACGGACAAAGGGACACCTCGCCGAAAGGATACGACGGTACTACATCTGAGCAAAATTTCCACTGCTATGACATTACCGTGACAAATCTTTATTTTCATTTCTCCCATGTTGAATGTCCCTTTTGTATTCACAAGTGTGTGGAGTTCACATTCCTTTTAGCTGAAGTCTTAAGCATAAATTTCTCAGGGTCACAAGAATATTTTGTGAAATCCTTTGATTGCTGCGTCACGTTATGTTGCTTTTGGAACAGAGTGTCATTAATGATACCAAACCTAATAAACCATATTTTAAGTACAAAGCTATGATTTAAGTATCAAAGAAATAAAAAGGTTTGGCAGGGAAAATCCTAATCTTTTATTACGTATGTCAAACCTACCTAAGCCAAAATAACTCACCTTTAAAGGTGGAGTTAATGATTCTGGGGAACGACTGTTGATATCCGAAAACAAACACAGCCCTTTCTTCACTGCTCCCTCAGGAGCTACACCCCCCACTTTCATGCACGCGTGTAGCCAAGGTGCACCACTGAGCCACAACAAAAATGAGTATATCTATAGACAAATACACTATCTGTATTTATACAAACGATATGTTCAACAACCAGAATCAGCCACGATGGTGTATGTGTGTTGTGTGTTGCCCTTGGAGAAGCAGACAGTCAGACACTGATGAACCGTTACCTCTGGACCACCGGGTTAAGTGACTCGGGAGGATGTTATGAACCGGTGTGTGGTCACCACAGCCCACTGCATGGTCCGGGGGCAACTCCTGTTGAAACGGCTCAACGATGGTCATGCGGGTCTTCAACCTTTTGTTAATTCATTATCTACTTTGGGTTAGCAGTGGTCTTTGGTGATTAAGCACTTTGAAAGAAAGTAGCGTTTCCAGTGGCGAACAGAAGTTGTTACCTTCTGAAACAGTAGCGGTGGTTGTAACAGGTGATCTTTACACACTCCTCCTGTGCATGAATACCCTTGTTGCTGATTGGCTGGAACAATGTTGTGATGTTCGGGTGGTCCAGCATTCTTTCCCAAATACAGGGTATTTTAACCAGTTTTTTTCCAAGCCCACACACACAACATTCACCTAGTGCTGCGTGAGGAGATATTAGCAGATATAAGTATATTGTATGATACCATATGGTTATTGTGCCATTAAATGTAAAAACTATTTATTGCATTTTTTTAACCTTTGGTACTCCTTGACTAACCCTAACCAATAATATTTCTCTCTATTGAAATTCTCCATTGGTCCCGCAGCCAAACGCTACTGCAAAAACTCCAGTTCGGCCAGCAGCACCACCAGCACCTACGCTCCCAGCAGCAGCAGCAGCAGCCTGAGCTGTGGTGGCGGCGGCGGAGGGGGTGCGGGAGGCGGCGGGGGCAGCAGCGCCAGCAGCACGTGCAGCAAGAGCAGCTTTGACTACAGCCACGACATGGAGGCCGCCCACATGGCGGCCACGGCCATCCTCAACCTGTCCACACGCTGCAGGGAGATGCCCCACAGCATGGGGGGGAAGCCACAGGACCTGTGCTCGCAGGTAGGAGGCGGGACACTGGAATGACTGTCATGACGTAAATGTGAAATGAGATCAACTCATGTTTTGGTGGAAGCTAAAGAAAAAATATTGCCTCAAATGACACATGAGTGTTTACTGTGTAAGACTGTCCTCATACTGTAGCCACACAAAGAAAAAAAAACACTGACAGATTTTATCTGGGCTTCATTATCCTGATGTTGGCAGCGAACACTGTCAAGGATAGGGAGATTTCAGATGAGCACACCACAGGTACACATAAACACACTCACACAGAGATTCCATTAAAGATCCAAGGCTGTGTCTTACACTCGGGGCTCAGCGGGGCAGTTTTTTATTTTCTGTCTAGGGATCAGATAGGAGCAGGACGAAGCGCCGTTTGACACGGCATGAGCCCAGCGTGTCATTTCTGAGGAGATAAGGGGACGGTGTTACTGTGTTATCTGCATCCAGATGCTGAGCGGGGAAATAGGGGCCAGAAAGAGAGAGAGAGAGAGAGCGCTCATGCAGCAGAGGGCTAATGCTGGCTCAATGCTAATGTTGACGGCGGAGGAGAGGAGGAAAGAAAGGAGGAAAAGGAAAGAAAAGCAACAAATGCCTGAAGCGGCCCTGCTCTGGTCCTATCTCAGTTCATTGTGTGTCCTTCTCGTGCTTTGGGGGCTAGAAGGGCAGGATGCTGTCGGGGCACAACGGGAAGACAGGAAACTTCAGATTTCAGATCAGAATTTCAGATCAGGATATTTCTTCTTCTTCTTCTTTCATCTAACACCTTACGGCACACGCTGTTCCTTTCTCTCTGAATGAAACTTCACACACACACACTCGTACATTCTCGTGGTTTTTCCAGGCTGTCTATCTGCTCGCTTCTCTTTCTCTCAGTCTACTCATTGGATTTATTGATAGGTTCATTGATGGAAAGACTGAAATTAATCGCATTTATTTAATAAAGGAGACTGATCCTTGTCCCAATTCAGGGACTCCTTTGGGACGACGTAGTCTATGCGGCCAATGGAGAACGCCTCCTTTGCGTGCGAACCGAAATGAGACGGTCTTGTCTATGGAGGATTTCCTTGATCGGCGTCACCAGCACACTGCTGTCGCCTATAGCAACGGAGCTGCAGTTGTACACTTGTACCTTTTAGATGTTCAGTTAAGTTGAAGCGTGATACTCAAGCTTTCGGGCGAAGTTGATACACAGCTGCTGTCAAATCCCTCGGACACGACCATGACACAACAGTGATGTCATAGAGCCCTCAGTTGGATGGTTGCACCGTGTTAATGTTGATCATTTAACTTTAGTTTAGTTTTCTTTGGAAACTGCTTATTCAAAGCATCTCCTCAGTCGACATTGCACATCCTTGGATCGTCAGTTAGATACCGTGACCTTTCTGATGAGCAGTTTAAAAAAAAAAAAAAAAATACAGAGATGCCTGAGATTTACAGTCCATTCAAACTGTAGATTGATGACACTAAAAGTTTGATTTGTACCTTTAAAAATGTAATGAAAAGATGTTGAATGTAGGTTGACAAGGACAACGTATTAACCCCAGAGCTTTGGATAATTTTTGTGTATTTGAGCAAAGCTGAGATCGATTCCAAGGACGTCCTAACATTTAGTCAAAATAAGATAATCCTGGTGTCAGCAAGTTGTCAAAAAAACATACAGGCAGCCTTGAATGTTTGGTAAGTTGGAAAAGGAGGAAGAGGAGGAGGAGCAGAGAGAGACACGGACATTAGACACGAGGAGCAGGGAAAAGGCCAGAGAGGACGACAGGACACAACGCCGGTTTTATTTTAAGACCTGGAAATAGGTGAGCGGAAGTAATGCGTCGGTACGAGAATCAGGGGACCCTCTCCTGACCCTCTATCCTCACAGCATCGTCATGGCAACCGGGGTCAGGGGGTTGCCGAGGTGTCAGAGCGGGAAGGGGGTGGGTCTCTAATGAAGGAGGTGGATGGGGGGGGTACGTTTCCTCACATATCACCCTTGTTAATTCGATATGAAGGGGTGGGTCACGTTAATTGGATGGTGACATACAGTACAATGGCTGACAAGGAGAAGGGCAGTCCGCCGGGCACGTTGGCAAGGACGAGACGAGTCACGGCAACGCGTGCCGGCGTATTCCTCAGCGACTTCACCTAATACATAACACAGACTCGTTCTCTACTCATCCTTTTGCCTGCTTCTCTCCATTTCTGAGGCCAGTTACTCTACATTCTAATCAATGTAGAATAACTACATTCTAATCAATTCTAATTATCATACATTCTACATTCTACAGTTGAATGTTAAGAGTGGATTTAATAGTGAGTGTGTTTTTGATACATACATCGTGGAAAGATGCAAACACCGATTTTTTTGTCGGACTCATTCAGCCCTTGTTTGTTCGAGCGGCCCATCCTCTCCATGTTCGTCTGTGTAGCATGATTCCACGGTTTCTTTCTTCTTATTTTACCTTTATCGTACCTATATCTCACCCTGAGTTATGTTTCTCACCAGACTAATGACCTAACAGTATTCGTGTTTTTCTTCTTCTTCTTCTTCTTCTTCTTCTTCTTCTTCTTCTTCTTCCTCCTCTTCTATTTTTAAGTCCTCTGTTAAGCCACAATTCTTGCAGTATTCATCGCCCAGTCCGAATATCACCCCCGTGCATTTTGAGTCAGCGTGCGTCACAGAGGTTTTTGGCTTCAGACACCAGGAGAATCCACCCCCAGGGACACTGTCGGGTGGAATGAGCGTTAGAGCGTGCGTTCCTACTCGTGAAGGGGAGTGAAAGGAGCAGGGAGGACGAGATGGGGAGATGGGAAATAAGGGAGAGGGGGGATATTAATGAGAGCCAGGTCATAAACACATGTACATACTTACAGATATGTAAGTAACTGAAGGTCTGGGATCCTTTGACAGTATGTGCCAGATCTGGATTAAGAAAAAACAAATGTGTGCATCGATATAATGATACAAACATCAGGAGATAAAGCGAGCGCATGAGTGAGAAGCCGGTGTCATTGGATGAGTCCCACAGCACACAGCAGAGTTTTGCCTCAGGGGTTTTGGGGTTCACAGCAGTGTAGTTACATTTTTCAATTAAATTCCAGAAAAATTCTACAAAATTGCAAAAGTGTCATCCTCAAATCACATTGTCTCTGATATATTTCACAAAGAAAAATATACAAATTACAATCAGTAGTTTATAATTTTTTCACAACAGATCAAATCTTCACAAATTGACAGGTAATGGTGAAGAAAGAAAAAGATTACCCATCCAGAACGAGGTAAAAGAAAAAATATAAACACATATACTGAACATATACATCCATAGAAAGAAGAAAAACTAATATATACATCAACATGCCACACATATATATAAAATAACCTTTATTTATAAAGGATATTTTTATGAGCTGAAAGCACCATAAGTGCCTGAAATATAAAAGTGGCACAGCCCCCATTTCCAGTCACAGTCCTCCACCTTATCCAGCAGCCTGTCTGATGATCGTTCTAGTGCAGCCAGGTGACCAAGAGAGATGAGCCACAATGATGGTGACGATGCCGAAGAGGATTTCCAATCCTCCGATCTGCCAGGCTACCTCCTAACATAAGGGCAGTCTGGGTGCAGTTGGCGAGAAGTTAGTTTATGCGGAGGGGGTCACCCAAAATAAATGGACTCTGAGAGAAAGTGATATTTGGCAAAACCCCCAAACCTTCAGGGCAGCTGCAGTGTGTGTGCTAAAGGCCCGTCTCCGTCCAGACACCACCAGCTCTCTGAGGCCCCCACCAAACCCACTCTGCGCAGCATTGATGGAAAATATACGAATAATTATAGAAATTCTATAAAGATATATAAAAAAATTGACTATATAATGGATGTGTAATTATAAGCAAAAGAAGTATAAAATAAAGTTCGACATCAAAATATAACTAAACACAAGTCTAGATAACAAGGGCGCAAAGGGCATATAATAGCTATACAGTGATATAGATATAAGTATGATACATAATCTGAATATTGCTCAGTGATTTAAGGTGACGTGATGAATATGATAAACATGAACAAAATACATGTGATAACATTGCTCATTGGAGTCACTGCTCTCAACCCCGCCCCTAAGCCTCAGCCCCTGCCCCCTCCACGCTTGCGTCCGCTCACATTAGGCTCACACAAACACACACACACACAAACACACAAAGACATGCACGTACAAACACACACCCAAAGTCATGTACACACATGCACACACACACACACATACACACACACACACACACACGCACACGCACACACACAAAGTCATGCACACACACGCACACGTCCTCCTATATCTGCACAGTACAGACTACAGTGGGATGGAAGGAGAGAGAGAGAGAGACGGAGAGAGGAGGGGTTCACAGAGGGATGCACTCGTCCTGCAGCACTGATGACCTCTTCTTCTTCTCTTTGCTCCCTTGTTACCGTACACTGCAAGTGTCTGATGTTGCATGCTCGACAGACTTGGGCAAAAAAAGAAAAAAGAAGTTGGAATATTGTTTCAGATATTTGAACTGCAAGTGTTCCTGATCCATCTTTTCCAGACATCTGAAAAGTTCAAAAGTGAGCATCCTGACTGCAAATCAGAGTCACTTTTCATGTCTTTCTATATATTCGCCGTGCACTCAGCTGCTGTTTTCCCCAGCTCTGATCCTAGAGTATGAGTATGTTTGACTGCAATTTAATCAGAAACTCTCTCTCTCTTTTTATCACCCTCTCTCCATCCCTACCTCCTGCATCCTTTTACCCCTTCCTCATAATCATCTTACTGAAACCATCTCCTCCACGCACACTCACCTGACTTCACCTCACACACACATGCACAAAAACCACATCCACACACACACCCTCCAGAGTCCCGGTCTAGACGTTGATGAGAACGGTACGTTGGACCTGAGTATGAGCAAGCGTCTGTGCGGCCGTGCTGGTGGAGGTGGTGCTGGAGGGGACTCTGTGCTCACCCCTCTAGAGCCGATGTCCCCCCAGAGGCAAGCGGCCCTGCTGGGCTCCCGCTGCTACGGCATGGGGGATGCCGCTGACTGCTGGGACCTGCCAGTAGACTACACCAAGATCAAACACATAGATGAGGACGAGAAAGAGGTAAAGAGTTGGAAATGACAAGGACAGTGCTGTAAATACATATGAACCACTGCTGTCTGGTTTGTGGACAGATACATTAGAAATCATGCTGTGTGCCGTTTCCTGCTTAGGAAAGACTGTTGATGCCTGAACGTGTGTTTTGCGAAGCAGAATTCCACATTTTATCATTACACAAGTATTTTACTTTTGATCAGCTAAACCCACAGGTTCATGATCGGTTGAAGTTAAATGATAAAAAGAAGAATTAGACAGGGGGATTAGAAATTAAGGGGCTAATGCTTGTGAAAATTATAAACAAGACGTTTGTGGAATTAGAAGGTAGATCCTACTCTTGTTATTTGTATTGTTAAAGGCCCAGTGAGGTGCAGTGTCAAATCTGGTGCGATTTGGACACACGATACTTCAATATTGATAAAATATGAATAAATCAGCGTTCTTTGTCAGTCGGGGGGGAAGTGTGCCCTCAGTCTGTGGGCAGAGCTGAACATGTCTTCCTCTACATCCTCGGATAAACTACAGCAGCGGTCGACAACTGGCAGCCCGCGGCCAATAGTATCTATCCTGACAGAACATGTTGATTATCTGATTATTTGTGTTTCACCATATCGGACAAACACACACATTCAAGGGTGATCTCGTCATGGCAGCAACATTCATATAATCAATTCCTGTTTGGCAATTTGTCTTCGGAGTAAAAGCACAATGTCAGGCTTTATATCGAGGTGAATTATAGAGCTTTTATTTTGAAAAGATGTGAATTTGGGTCTTGGTGTCAATTGCTGAACAAGCCTTTGAAATAGCCGACACGCAATGTATTAAAAATGAACAGTAAATCATTCAAAGTGCCATACATGTGAACAACAATTAAAGCAAATTCAGTTTGATTTTATGTAAAACACAGACTATAAAATCTTCATTGCAGATAAACAAGGTAGGATGAACACAAAGTTTTGAGTTCTGCATCATAGACTGTTTATAAAAAGCACATCACGCAACGTTCAGCACACAAGCAACACAAAGGGACAGTATATTGTAGAAGTGTTTGAGGATGATTCACTAATAAATAATTCTGAAGCCGCTCGGGAGCATTAACACAGGCCAGGAGAACAGAACATTACAAACAGACAGGTTTACAACGGGCACTGCACTTGTAACTATTAACAGTTGTATCCTGTGTGCTAGTTTGTGCTGTTCGGAGCTGATAGACCGTACAGTTGGCATGCGTCGCTCATTCTGCCTCCTCCATGTGTCTGGGCCCAAATTATCTCCCTCCAAACCACTGATTCAACACAGTGTCTCCAAGTCAAACATTTGCCTTGCCATCTGATCGTCTTCTAGGTTTCCTGCCTGCCGTCTGACTCACTGTTACATTTGCAGTCATTAGAAAGTCATATTAGGGATTTCTTTTTCTTTTTGTTTTGAGGGAGACCTAATGAATCTGCGTGTTAATTGATGTCAGCATTGCCATGCACAGAGGTAGCAGCTCTGTTTGTATCGCGCGCCCCGCATGCCGGCTTTCTGTTTTTTACATTTCGCTCCTCTCCAAAATGAATTATGCAAAGCAGCACCTTGGGAGGGAATCGGAATGGCTCATCTCATCAAAGAGCTGCTGGAAATCAATGCAGCACTGCTGGGCGCGCCTGTCGGTGTGTGGAGGCGCTTGCATGTACAGTACATGTGCCTCTGATGCTGTGCGTGTGAGATGTGAATATTCATACGAGTGTGTGCATGTCTGTACCCGCGTCTCTTTGGGAGTGTGTCTGTGTGTGTGTGTGGGAGTTTCATCCCTAGCCTACTTTTTGCTCTGCATCCCTGTATGTATGCATGTGTCGTTCTCCTTCCTGTCAGCCTCTCAGCCCAACGCTCCCTTTAATTGGAGGAGCTCGCTGGCTGACCCAGCATCACACACACGCCGAGACAGCTTGAGTGCGGGATAATTTGGGCCGTATCTGGCCCCTTCTCTCTCTCTGCGGGCATTACTGTATATACACACTGCGAGCGTGGAAGAAAGGGAAAGAGGATTTGCATCAACAGCCAGTTTGCCCTGGCTGTGTGCACTGCAGACAAAGCACAGCCCCACGCTGACACGAGGCAGCAGCGGCGGCGGCCTGACGCTGCACCACAGTACCATCTAGTGGCGGAGCGGTGCATTTCAAGAATACACCCGGGCCGACTCCCTGAATGATTTGTACGCACAGAACAATGGTCTGAAAATATACACACACACACACACACACAGTCATGTCTCCATGACTTCAGAAGAGATTACATTGACTTACATTGGAGACTCACCCTAACCTTAAACCTAACCATAAAACATGTCTTCACTTTAAATTTTGATGATTTACAATGTGGACTTGATTTTTGTCCCCGTAAGGAGGACAAGTTCCCATTGTGTGACACAAACACCACACACGCTGTTCGTTTGGCATTGAGTCATTATTTCCTCTCAGGGATTCTATTTTCTGCCTCTGTTAGACTGACAGGTGAGGTGCAATATTCATACAGGCTCTACCATTAGCATTCAAATTGACTATACTCTGTGGGCTGACAGGTGTGTGTGTGTGTGTGTGTGTGTGTGTGTGTGTGTGTGTGTGTGTGTGTGTGTGTGTGTGTGTGTGTGTGTGTGTGTGTGTGTGTGTGTGTGAGAGAGAGAGAGAGAGAGACAGAGAGAGAGAGGCAGAGGCAAAGAGTTTTTATCCTGTGCAAATGAAGAAATTGCATTCCAACATACATACTGTAGAGTGCATATGTTTTTAGTTTTTTATGCACACAAGCATGATTTCTTGAAAATATACTATGACAGACTGAAAATCCCTCTATGTCTCTCTCCTCCCTCCTCCCCTCTTCCCTCTCCCCTCCCCCTGCCTCCCCTCTCACCCTCAGCCGGACGACCTGGACCCCTTCCACGACCTGCTGGACGACGGCTCCTACACCACCGACGTGAACATGCCCAGCCCCAAGCCCAAGTACATCCAGTGCAAGGAGAGTAAGAAGGACCTGATAACGTAAGAGCGCCCCCCGCCCTCTCTCCTACTCTAACCCAACGCATCAGAAATCCCTGCCATCATCCACTCGACCACAACTTGCTTCTCCCCCCACTCAAGCTCTGCTCCCCTTCAACACCCCCCTCACCACCACCCCTCCATATTTTTTTTTTTACCTTTCTTTTGTTTTCATCCTTCTTTGTATTATAGTTATCCTCAGATAACCCCCCCACCCTCCCTCCATCCTGTGCTGCTGCCAGTGGCTTGCTATATGACTTTGATTTGGCGGCTTTATCCATTTGTCCACACTGATCTTAGAGCTCGCAGCTCCCACTGATGACTTTATTGTAGTACCCCCCCCCCCCCCCCACACTGTTTTTTAATGCTCTCGCAAACACTAGTTGTCTATGTTTTTTTTAACCTATCTTTATTCAAGAGTGTGATCTTTCAGTTTGAGGTCAGATTTTAAAATGCTGCGTTCACACTCAAATAACCCCTGCTTGTGCTTAGATCTTCTCTGCTTGTGCTCAAACTGTGTGCTTGCAGCTCTTCTCCTCACATACACGCGGCTTCTGTGCGCACGTGAAACATCTCCTTTTTGTGCACCAAGTCTGTCAAAATTCCCCAACCAATAGAGTGCCAGCAATAGTCTTGACAAGGGAAATTGTCTTCGTCTTTGAGAATCCAATAAACTGGGGGTTTCTTTAACTGGTTTCGTGCTCTCCCACCCTCCATTGCTTACACCAGCTTCCTGTTGGTGAACGTTATGGGAACATTGTTACAAGCAAACATAAAAACAAAACAGACGCCACCCGGTTTCTTCCCCCCTGTATTTTATGTGAAAAGTACCAACAGTAAAACTAACCAAAACGAGGACGGGGCAATTTCCGACGTCATCACCACACCTGGCATTGGAGCACAGGAAATCTGATTGTAAGCGTAAGGTTTGAGCACCAGCAGAGCACATCTATGCACAGCAGTGACTATTTGAGTGCAAGCGCAAGGTTTCGATTGAAAGCATTCTAGAATCTGAACGAGAAATCAACAAGTTCTGCTCTCAAACTAAATGCTCTTGAACAATGATAGGAATGAAAAACCTATAGTTGTCTATATAAGGCCGTTTAGAGGTGTGGCTGATCTCAGGAAACACAATGTTAATCAGACAGTGAAGCTAAACTGGAAACAATGAAAAACCCAAACAATCAAGAGACGATTTTTTTTTCCTCTAAATTCCACGTTTACTACTCCTTCCCTTTGGGCTTATAAATTGGTCTATTTTTCCGGTGGCAGATGTCCCACACCGGGTTGTGATGGAAGTCACTTGTCGAGCAATTTTGCCTCACATCGAAGGTGTGACTTGCCTTTCTCCTGGTGGATTCTAAGTCTATTTCTCTTTATTGTTTTCAGCTTACCTCGACTATATGCTGTCAAAACACCTGTAGGCCCAATGTCTCTCTCTCTCTCTCTCTCTCTCTCTCTCTCTCTCTCTCTCTCTCTCTCTCTCTCTCTCTCTCTCCTGTTCGTTAGCCCTTTGACTATTGGCTACTTGACGTCCCTGAAACAATTGCATCATAAATGAAGGACCAAATTAATTAAAGATTGGATACATGCTCATTTTAACGCTGAACCCTGGGATGAAATGTCTACTCAGTGGGTCGTGTGTGTAAAGCCTTCTAAGCTGATGTTATTCAGTCCTCCAGGCCCTTCCCAGAGTGCTGTGCAGACTAAGCATTTACCATTCAGAGCAGAATTACAGTGCGAGATAAGGACTGAATGATATTCAGTACAGTGGGGTCCACACGTCTGAATGGGAACGAGGTCTCAGACTTCTGGACCCTGATATGGCTGCATGTGCAGGGGATTTCTATATCCACTCAGTCCTACAGTGCAAATATTCAGAGGGTTAAAGTTTTTCTAATCAACTTCCTGCACTTGCATCATGGCATTTTTGTTTTTGGGGTATTTTGCATTTCCTGATTGCTGTTTTTCTGTGTGCATGTGTCGGTTCATGATGTGGATGTGATGAGTGCGGGCTGAGAGAGAGAGAGGCTGCTCTGTGTGTCAGTGGTTGGGGCTGTGTCGTCACTGTGGTGAAACTAATGTTCGGCTGGTGTATTTTTCAGTCTCTCAGGTTGCCCTTTAGCTGATAAAAGCATTCGAAGTATGCTGGCCAACAACGCGCAAGAGCTCAAGTAAGACGTGAGATGACTCACAGATATGTGTATGATTTGTGCGTATGTGATAACATCCTGCCTGGTGTCAGGTCAACCTTAAGAGTGTCAGTTTATACAAGAGGAAAAAGTGGTCGTGTAAAGTATAATGTGGATAGACATTATATTATATTAATATATAATGTTATATATATTACAATTATATGGAGATTTACTACAGTTCAAGGAAAACCATTAAAAGAGACTGATATTGTTCTAGATTTTACTTATTTTTAGTATGTCCCCAAAAGTGTGTTGATCGCCACCTGGTGGCTGGCTGCAGTATAGGTCATAAACTCACATCCTCCATGTTAGTGGATAGGACTTAAACTCAAGAAATTATTGAGGGGTGAAGAGTTTAAAACAAGATAAATTACAGAGACAGAAAAAGAGGAGAAAAAAAGGTGATACTAATAAACAATTTCACAGTTTACATGGATAAAATATGACATAAAAAAACCTTTGGATCAGAAAAATTACGGGAATCAAGATTATCCAAATGTAAAGTAAAACATATCTTTAAAATATTAGTAATATTGTAAAAAATATTTCATTTTGTTTGAGAGACAAGATGTTAATTTTCAGTAGCAACAAAAATGGACGAAATACAATACTGTTGATTTTGCTCTTTTAATGGGTTTTGTGAAAATAAGCATCCTTCAAAATAATTTTTGGGTGTGTCTCTGGGGAACGTATTTATTTAAACTGTAAAGTTAATTTATGCTAAAATCCAGAAGTGTCAGAAGCACCGAAATGTGACGGTGAAGAGACAGCAAGTATTTCACAGGGTTGACAATCATGCTAGTACCTGCTGTAGTGATATAAACTAAATTAATAACCATTATACATTTATTAAAAATATACTCTTTGGAAAGCCCGTGTTCACTCTACCTTTGCTGTAGACCCTGAGCCCTTTTTGTGTTTTCTGCCCCAGGTGCCCGACACCAGGGTGCGATGGTTCGGGACATATCACTGGCAACTACGCCTCACACAGAAGGTACACACAGACACACACAGACACACACACACACACACATTCTACAGCATACATACTGCACATTAACTTATCCCTCCCTTTTCTCAATACACCTCTCTTTTCCGTCTCTCATACTGTAACATAAAGTTCTTATGTTACTTTACTTCTGCTTGACTTCCCCTCCTCTATCTCTCTCCACACACACACACACACATACACATACACAAAAATGTACCCTGCGCTTCAACTTGGCAACACTGTCATTTATCTGCAGTCTCTCAGGGTGTCCGCGGGCCAGGAAAAGTGGGATAAAGATCATACACAGTAAAGAGAACAAGGAGGACCAGGAGCCTATCAGGTACAGTCCAGACACTGATCATCAGTCTTCTGTCTCCCCTTAAAAAACTCCCATCCTGCTACCAACACCGCTCACTGCTCTCAGCTCACTTCACACATCTCCCATGTGAAATATGGGGGGGAAAAAAGGATAACATGACTTTACTTTTTCCAGTTTTCAAAATGATGCAAGGGAACTGGAAGCCAAAAGGGTTGATGTTGGGATGAGAGAACAGTGCCTTGCTCTTTGACATGCACTGATGCAAGCAGGAATAAATCAGCATTAGCTCTGACAAGACAAATGTGCTATGAGGTGTAAAAGTTTCAACCTGAATCTAAAAGGTTGCAGGGGGAAACTTCAGAAGTGCAAGCTTGTAGTAGTTTAGAGGGGCGGGGGGGTGCAGTCTCTGGTGAGCTGCTGCAGGCGCACAGGTAGGAAAAGACGGAGAGAGCCGAGCAGAGAAGCAGAGAAAGAGGCAGAGAGAGAGAAAGAGAGAGATTGATTGGACTCTGCCTAAATTCCACTGTGGGCTTCTCGGGCCTCAGCCCTGCAGCTGCATTGATTTCTCCGGTGGTGCAGCAACACGCTTCTCGATCATGTCGCTCTGTCGGATCCCGAGGACAGTTTGCCGCAGGTATCCCTGTCAGTGTGCTCGTTGGCATTAAATTATTGAAATTCACCAAAGAGAATCCCAGATCTATAGAACAAAGAGCATTAAAAGTCAAAAATACAAACACCTTGGGAGGGGGGGGGGGGAGGCGGTTGTTGCTTGTTTAAAACATGAATCACTGGGTTCAGCCTCACTCCCCGGCCCCAGTCGTTTTCACACACTTCCTAACCTCGCACTCTGGTGTGAATGAACCACAACACGGCTCTCGTCAGGCTCTCCCTGCTGGACATTATGCATGGACGACATCCGCTCTGTACTGTCAGAGCACGGACTGGTTGGCCCCTCGACAGCGCAGCTCTCTGCCGGGTTTTGTCTGCCGGTTTTGGCTCCCAGGTCACTGATATGTCACTGTGAGCAGATATCTGGCGCAGGTAGCTGAAACATTGATGGTTTCGACCGGCGTTCAGAGAAGATGAGGGAATGCGCAGCGGTGAGAGAGAATAGGGAGAATGTAAAGACCTTTCTAGAGCATCATGAGTCATCAGCCAGGATGATTCACAGATCTGCAGGAAAACATGTTGGAGGGATGCTTTCATCTGTTTAAGTCCAATGCAGAGGTTTCAATTTTATTTATGTTTTTATACATGCAAATTATGATACAGACCTTACAATATTACAGAAAGAAACTCAACAGATTGTTTTTTCTTTACACAGCAGCCTAAGATGCGATGCATATGTCTGATCATTTGCTCTAAATAGTAAAAGTGATGGACAAAGAGAGAAAGAAAGAAAACTAGAACCTCTGCAAATGCCCTGCAGTCTCCATATTAAACCACATTCAAATTCTCTAGATCCAGATGTTTAATTGAAGACACAAATAAATACCAGTTCCCTAAATAGCCTGATTAATTTTTCATCAATTTCATGAATTATTCTTTGAGAAATCAAGAAAAATGTAGCAAAACGCCCCCATCTCTCAATCTAAATGAAAGTCAAAAGAAATTCCTGGATCCGGCCCCTGATCTGGATCTGCACCAAAATTGAATTGGCGCATCCCTGACCCATATCACATCCTTCCACCAAGTTTTGTGATAATCAGTGCAGTTGTTTTTGCATTGTCTTTCTTACAAACAAACAAACCAGCAAACAAACGGACAGGACTGAATACATAACCAGCTTCAGAGGCAATTAGATGCCAAGATGAGAATCCACCTGTTCACCATGTTTTCTTGGAAAAAATAAATATCTTGATGATTAGTGCGTTAGTATCAGAAAAGATGTTGAGGATGTTAAAGGCAGTGTCCAACAACAGTTTTAAGAAAACAATATTGTGGCAGTGAGGAATGATCCCTCTATATTCTTATACTAAAGACACAGTCTTGAGGTTATGCTATTCTCTTCATCAAAGGTTGTCACCCCATACATGATAGAACATACTCCGGGGACCCCCTCATGTATGTCCCTTGGAATAATTCATTATTCTATTTTATATTTCTGGGTCTGCTTAGTTATGTGAAAGAACAACCCAAGAAAACTGTCCTAGAAAGATATTAGACATATATTAAAATCATTTCAGGGACAACCGTGGTTCCACAGTCCCCTGTTTGAGGACCACTCCCCCACTCCCCTACATCTTCTCCTCTATATAAATCAAATTTAATTATTACCCTCACTGAACTTGTTGAATTTTAACCCTCTGTAGATATATACTCAAAATAAAATAATTACAATAAAAAAGGTCAAACCACATTTCGAGGTTCAATAAGTATTGTAGTGATGGTGCCGATAACGATCCTATCCATCATCTTTAAGTGTTACAGAATGTGGATTTGGTCAAACAAGTGGGAAGCTGATTTTAGAATTTTATGTTTTCATACTTAAAATGGGTCCAAATATTGAAACCTGGTAAAGAGAAGATTTGATTGTGATATCATCTCAGAGGTCAAGTAACATCTTAAAGTCTCATCTAATTCATGAAGGAGGTCTGAACTCAAATAAAGCGTATAAAAACATTGTCACTGCTCTTCATTATGGCTCAGACTTGCTATTTGTGTATGAAAAATAATGACACTTGAGAGCAGAGTCACACAGACTATGTCTTTGTGAAATGAAGATGTAATTAAATAGTTTAGTCTAAAGGATGAAGAACACTTATGAGGGAATATTACTCAAAAGAAACAGTGTTCAGCACCAACACAGTGAAATGCACTGTGGATTATCTCAATTTGTCCCAGGAATCCTATTGAGGTTGACCGGTAAAGGGAAGATTGCTCTCTCTCTGCGTAGGGGGCGGGTTGCTGCCCCAAATGAAGGAGTTAAAGTATCTCTAGATCTGCCTCTTGTTCACAAGTGAGGAGATGATGGAGCACGAGATGGACAGGCAGGTCGGTGCGGCATCAGCAGTAGTGTGGGCGTTGTACCGGAGAGGTGAGGTGAAGATGGAGCTGAGCTGCAAGGCAAAGCTTTGGATTTACTGGTGGATCTACTTTCCAAACATCACCTATGGTCACAAGCTCTGGATAGTGGACGAGGGCACGAATACAAGCAACTGAAATGAGTTTTCTCTGTCGGTGGGCTCAGGCTTAGAGAAGGTGGGGAGTTCCGACATCCAGAGGGGTCAGGTCAGGTGGTTCGGGCATCATGTCAGGATGCCTCCTGAGCGCCTTCCTTTGGTGGATTACCGGGCACACCCGACCAGGAGGAGACCCGGGGTAGACCCTCACTGGAGGGACTACATATTCCATCTGACCTGGCAACGCCTCAGGATTCCCCAGGAAGGGCTGGAAAGCGTGGCTAGGGAGAGGGATGTCTGGGATGCCCTACTTGGCTGGATATCTCCACGACCCAAGCTCGGATAAGCAGAAGACAACGGATGGATGGATGTTACACTCCTTTAAGACTGTAGAGAGAGACACAGGGGGAGGTCCAGAAATACAAAGTGGGACTGTTTGATAGAAATGTAACTTGCTCTGACCATTCTGGGTTAAGATGTTTGGATCGATGACTGATCTAAATGTACAGTACACATCAGACCCCCTGTATCTTTCTCTGCACTGAAAAATCCATGAAGCTGAACTAAAACCAGCAGTTTCATATTACAGAACTGTTACTTTGACAACCCGCGCTAGCTTTAGCCAAAATCCATTTCGCCTGGTGTGACATTTGGAATGATTTACTGCCTCATTGCATCTGATTAGCACTGGTGTTGATGCACTGTCAGCATCCCGAAAGTGCGATAAGGCTGCCACTGGGACAGCTTTAAAATAAGACGATCATATCTTTGTTTATATCAAAGCAGAAGAGATAGGAGAGGGAAACAGAAAAAAGAATGAGATTTGCAACTGTGTAGTGTTTCAGTCGTCAGTAGTAGTAGACTGTGGTGTGTAGCACATAGACAGCAGGTCACTGAATGTCTCCAAAATCATTAAAAGGTGAATGGGTTTTTTTTGTGGTTCAATTAATAGATGTCTGATAAACAATTAAATCAAAAATATGGGAATAACATGCACATTCAGAAAAGATGTATGCTGGATTTACAAAATATCACAGAATGTTCAGAAAAAGAGAAAATCCACTCGCGTAAAATCGCCTGTCAAAGCATTTATTTGCTGTGTGACTTCTGGCAGATATTATGGCTACTATGGTTACTATGGATAGTATGCATAGTATAGAGAGACACCATCTTAAATACCAACAATCAACTATTTGGCCAATGAATGTTATGCATCACAAGTTATCAGCGATACAAAATCCATCCATCCATCCATCCATTGTCTTTACTGTTTGTCCTCTTGAGGGTTGTGTGTGTGTGGGGGGGGGGGGGTCTGGAGCCTATCCTAGCTGACAGTGGGCGTGAGGCGAAGTACACCCTAGACACGTCAACACACAGAGACAAACAACCATTCGCACATATGGACAATGTAGAATTTCCAATCAACCTAATCCCCAATCTGCATGTCTTTGGAATGTGGGCGAAAGCCAAAGTACCTGGACAAAACCCACACAGACACTTAGAGAACATGAAGAACGCCACACAGAAAGACCCCGGCTGAACCGGGATTCGGACTGGGAACCTTCTTGCTGTGAGGCTACAGTGCTACCTGCCCAAAATACATACATATAGTAAATATCATAATAAATATATACAAAAATTGTGTAAAAAGGTAGATCCACACTAGGTTACATATACAAAGTACATAGTTTAAACACATTATATAGAAATCTTGCGACATTAACAGTTGGTGTTCAATAAAAGGTTCAGGCTGAATTGCCGTCATAACTATTAAAGGCGACTAGTTATATGTCAAAATAGGAGAGTCAGAGCAACACCACATCTAAAATGACACTCAGAGATCAAATACCTCTATCAAGGCCCAGCATTGCCGTTATGAGACAACCTTTAAAATTCACGATAGATCATTATTTCATTTGGATCTGTTCCAAATTGTCCACTCTCATAAATACCAGTTCATTAAACATGCATGTTTTTTTTCATCAAGATCCATGAAATATTCACCCTATTTTGCAACTTTGAAGACAGTGAAACAAAAATCCTGGATCCGCCCCAAGTTTCTCTGTAATCCGTCCAGTAGCTAACAAAAGACACTCTCTCTCCTTACCAGGTGTCCAGTCCCAGGTTGTGATGGTCAGGGACATGTGACCGGGAAGTACGCGTCCCACAGAAGTGCGTCCGGATGCCCCATAGCAGCCAAGAGACAAAAGGACGGTTATCTAAATGGCATCCAGTTCACGTGGAAGTCTGGCAAGACGGAGGGCATGTCCTGCCCCACGCCGGGCTGCGACGGCTCGGGTCATGTCAGCGGCAGCTTCCTGACGCATCGGAGGTGGGTTCAGGGGACACGGCTGCAGTGCTGAATAATGCCTACTGTCTGAGCTTCGCTGTGCAGACTGATGTTATCCATCTGCAGGGAGAAGGGTTTTCTGTGCTCACCTTAAAGCCTCTTTTCTTAGGAAATGTTAAGACTAAACAGCGTTCAAAATTTGCAATTAACCTCTTTATGTTTCATTCTCAAAATCCAGCTAATGTGCGACATCAAGACTATGAGGGTTTGGTTTGCTCAGATTAAATGACCCAAACAATTTAGCAGCTACCATCAGATTTGGATTCAGATATAAGATTGACAAAAAAACAGCTCAGACAGTAAAGTGTTGTATGAAATGACGGAAATAGTTCTAACTTTGGCAGAAGAGTTTTGTTCACGTCAGATCCGATCGCTCATTAAAGAAGCTGTCGTCCACTTACTAGTAAGTCGGTGGTTCGATCCCAGTCTACCCTGATCCACTTGTAACCATGGCCAAGATACTGAACCCCAAATTGCCCCTGACATCTGCGCTACTAGTGTGTGAGTGATGTGTGATGTAGAAAGAGCACATGGATGCACTGTGTGAATGTGTGGGTGAATAGTAAAACTGTACTGTAAGTGGTCATCAAGACTGGAACAGTACTTTATAAATACAGACCATTTATCTTTGGTTTAAAAAATTACAATAGGCATAATCAAGCATAATTATTCAAAGTTTCTTTTATATATAGAACTTCAGGGTATTTTAAACAGGAAATATAATAATAGGAAATATGGGGCAAGGTGCTAACCTTAATTCTGCAAGAAATCCAGAGTAATTACAGTAATTACATAAGAAGTGTAACTTTCTCTATCTGCTGGATGAGGATGAGAACAATAATTCATGAGCACCAAACTTTAAAGGGGTAATTCCATTTATATTTTTCACATCAAGACTGGTTCACTTAAATGTTAAATTGCAAATGGACTGTATTTATATAGCAGTTTTCCACTTATATCGACCACTTAAATCGCTTTACAGTACAAGTCGCATTCACCTATTCACACTCACATTCTTACAGAGTTTCTATATGCAGCACTTTTATCTCTTTCGCATCATTCATACACAGCACAGCTGCCAATTTGGAGTTCAGTATCTTGCCCATGGACACTTGGGAAAGCAGGCTAGAGGAGCTGGGGATCGAACAACCGACCCTCTGGTTAGTGGACGACCCTCTTTACCTCCTGAGCTGCAGCACCCCTTGACTCCCCCTCGAGTACTATTCTGCCTCAGAAAGCAGTAGTATTTTGTCTTCTGTATCTCTGCAGTAGGTTTTTAAAGTCGAATAAAATAGCCAGGATAATTCGGCTTGGGTTTAAAAGCAACAAATACTGAACAGAAAAGCCTGCACAACAAAGTTCATCAGTCATTATGGGAAATGTAGTCTTATAAAAGGTTGACCCATACCTGGGACTACTAGTCAGGGTATCGTGGCCCCAGCTTTGATTTTGACCACTTGACCATTTGACCATTCCAAGTCTTTCTTTGACTTCCCAAACTTCCCCTTTAAACATGACACTGATTTCGCATTTCTTCTCTTCTCCCTATATGTAAAAAAACTCAACAGTCTATAAAACCTCTATGGCTCATTGTGTGTGTATGTGTGTTCTCGTTTGTGTCTGCAGTCTGTCGGGTTGTCCGCGTGCCACCTCCGCCATGAGGAAAGCCAGGCTCTCCGGAGTGGAAATGCTCACAATAAAGCAGCAACGCGCCAGCAACGGTAACTCCAACCACCACCCGCCCGCACAATGCAGCCAATCAGGGACATGGACATGGAATGAGAACTGAGCAGAGCTTCAAATTTCATATACCAGCGTCTGTGTGTGTGTGTGTGTGTGTGTGTGTGGTGATCAGAGTAAAGGCTTGAATTGGAAATAAGCTGCCACATTCAGTAGAGTGTAATGAGAAGAGTGGCTCCAATCTGAAATAACAGAGCGGAGTAATCACACGTGTAATATCTGAGTAATAGATCGCCCGTTTTCCGAACACTTCACTAGATTTCACCGCCTCGTGGAGGAATGTGACAAGATCATAATGTAATTTGTCCGCGAGACCGTTGAGTCTTAATCAGCTAAAATGACCTGAACCGGCTGCATTGTAAAGGTGAAGGCAGTCGCACACGTAGTCCGGCGGAATCTTCGCTCGGCCGCGGAGTCACATTGTGTCATTTTTAATTACTTCAGCCCAGGCATAAAGGCCGTTAATCTAATTTATGACGGAATTCCTGCGTTAAAGTGTCAGTGCTAATGGCGCCGCTCATCTGCAGGGCTGGAGAACGAGGAGGAGATCAAACAGCTGGACGAGGAAATCAAAGACTTAAGTGAATCCAATTCGCAGGTGGAGGCGGACATGATCAAACTGAGAACGCAGGTAAGTCCCCTCGCCACACGTGCAACCTGCATTGGCGCCCTGCCCCCCCCCCCCCCTTGCTTGTACCCTTGTAACACCCTGTCATCCTCCTCCACTCAGATCACGACAATGGAGTCCAACCTGAAGTCCGTAGAGGAGGAAAACAAGGTGATTGAACAGCAAAATGAATCTCTCCTGCATGAGCTGGCCAACCTCAGCCAGTCACTGATTAACAGTTTAGCTAATGTCCAGCTCCCTCATATGGTAAGGGTCACCAGGAACGGCGAGCCCGGCAAGTTGCAGAATAAAAAATGGCTAAATGTAGCATTATAGCAGCTCATTCATTTATTTATTTGTGCATTTAACCACAGCCTATTCTTTGCATGCTGAGTTGAGAATGTGGAGCGGTGCTTGTCATTCCGAGCTGCGAGGGGGAGTTGGGAAATCAGGTCAAACAAACATGTATCAAAGTGCATATTGAGGTTTTGCATGTGTTTTCACAAATGTATAATTGACAGTTCTTATCCTAAATGTGAAATTTTGATTAATTTGGCAAAAATTGTCATTTTAATTCTGATATTGGACGTTTTTAAGGATGGAAACCTGTTTTTTTGGGAGGAAAATGTGCTTCAAACACCACATTTCATCTGCTATCATTCAGTCGGTCGATTTTTGGCTCTTGGATTTAACACAAACATTGTTGCCAGGAGTTTCATAGCAATCACACATTATTCTGTCCTGTTTCATCCTTCTCGCATAATGGATCATTTACGATTCATTGACAAAGGAATGAATTAAACCTCAGTCAAGCATTCTTATCTTAGGGGTGAGGCATTTTTTATAATTACATCCTCCTTTCATATTCCAGCAGTTTAAAAAAATCAATGACAGTTTAGTCTAATGAATTAAAGTTCTTAGGATTTTACAGAGGATGCATTACAACACCAGGGGGCCACTCTGAGGACATGGGTTGGCTTGGCTCTGTGTTTGTCTTGTTTGTCTTCATCAATGTCCAGCTTCTACCAGTTTGAAGCCTTCTGTGTTGTGGCTTTATATCCAATACTGCCACCTAGTGTTTTCATGCGAATACAACAGCTTGGATTCTCAAAGCGAGCTAAATGGAATGTGTCCTTCTTTTTTTTTTATCTCCACAGAAACCACTAGCACACAAAGAGCCTCCACTACGGAATAACAGCTGCTTACAGATGCACCAGCAAGTAAGTCAATGAGTCACGCCATTTAAATGGCTCTTTTCGTGCTGCGTATTGTTTTTCACCTCCTCTATAAATGTAATTTTTATGGAAGCAAAGAAAGGCCAACATTTTGATTTGTTAAACTTATAGTAACTATTGAATTTTCTAATATCACCAAATTATTATGGTTTGAATTCCACCTTGATATTAAGTAATCTTTTGTGTGTCAATAGTCCATTTTGCTTAGGAACCTTCCCGACTGAGTAAAATGACCCGGAGGTATTTCAGCAGCCGCCATAATAAGAGCTGTTCAAATTCTCTAAATGATTAGGAAAGGAGCTTCAATTCTTCCTAACTTTTCTCCTTTAGCATAGGAAACATTGGACCATCCTTTATGAAAGGAGAGGAGAAAATTCCGCCCAACAATTGTTTGCGGCAGCAAAATTTAAAGCAAAACATTGTTATAGTTGCACCTGGACACACCCACATAAATATAAGAAAAAACAGAACAGCTGTTTTATTCTCATGACACGATCCAGAACTGATGTGAATCCTCACATGATCGTCTGAGCTCCAGTCCGGAGTCACAATAAACAACAAACATAGTGAACTTAGAGTTCATATCATCATCACAACTAAATACAGATATAGAGAATGCAAACCCACTGCCTGTGGAATGGACACAATATTTTTTTCTCCACTTATATAAGGTTTTCTCCTTGTATATACCTCACGTTAGTAAATTATTTCAACATTTCAGTCCTTTTTGTTTTATTTTCATTATTAATCAGATCTGTTTTGTTATTTCCTGTAAGTAGATGATTAAATGTTCCCTCTGTATAAACTGAAAACATCTTTTCTCAGAACTTATGATTCTGTTTTGGACAGGAGACTTTATTATAACTGTGCACAGCCAACAGCACAGAGTACCTTACAGTCTGTGTGTATCTTCTGTTTTAAATAAAGTTTTTTTGTCTATATTTTTTAAAGTAGAGTCAGATTTTCTCCGCACAGTGGCTCTCTTTTTCTAGATTATTTGTACTTTCCGAAAGTACCCTTAGCTTTGCTGCCAATTTGTCCTAGTGGTGACTCCCAGTAATACAAGAAAAAATGCCCATTGTCTACACAGACAATTGGCTGCTGGGGCATTTACGGATCTTTAATAGACCAATATCAGCAGATATAATCAGAACAATACTCTGGTACAGCTCAAAGTCATTCTTACCTATCTTATCATAGCAATGGCTTGAAAAACTACTTTGAAATGTGTGATGTGATCCTATTGGAAAGTCTGTGGGCTGAGTGAGACCACATTGGCGAAGGCAGCAGGAAAATGCCTCCAGAACGAAGTACATTTACTATGTACCTGTACATTTGACATGTATCTGTACTTAGGTAGATTTATTTTGGGGTACTTTTTGCTTTTACTCCACTATGCATACAGTATATTTGCAAATATCTGTACTTTCTACTGCCCCCACTGCTAAAAGAATCCTAGAGGAAACAATACGTATAACTTTTAATTCTTACAGTATTTTTATTTATGTACACACTTACTCTTACTATAGCAGAAAGGTTAATGTGGTACTCCTACCTTTACCTTTTGGCTATTTATTTGTACTTGTACTTAAGTTAAATGTTTGAGTACTTCCTCCACCACTGGTTTTGATTGAAGTGAAGTGCCATGCAATGCTAATGTCATTCAGTAGTTACTTTTTTTAATAATTAAGTATTCTGTTTGAAATGACGATGGTCTTTACTTGCTCATGTCATATATGCATGTGTGATGTATGCTCCCATTACCTGTATTTTTTTGTTGTTACTTTGAAACTTTATTGTAACTTTTTGTTGTGTCTCTGTTCCTGCAGGAGCAAATCAGCGATCAGAACTTTGATGCCTATGTGACCACTCTAACGGATATGTACACAAATCAAGAGCAGTATCAGAGCCAGGAAAACAAAACCCTGTTGGAAAACATCAAGCAAGCCGTGCAAGGGATCCAAGTGTAACCACTTCTTTAAGTGAAGGGACATTTTTTTTTGTTCCCCCCGGCAGGTCTGGACGGTGCATCAAATCCACACACAAACAGGCAGTGGCGGTTTCAGCTCCTCGTTGCGGTGCAGTGACTTATATAGTGTTATATATTCTGAATTCTCTCAAAAAAGAGGTGTTATGCTTAGGAAGACCTCAAGATCATTACTTTTCCGTCTTTCTTTTCCTTTTTGGGTCTTGCTTTGAGGAAGAACATTAAAAGAGACAAACCGCAGAATAGTTTTTGAGGACATTCACATTTTGTACGTTTTCATATGAGCTGACATAGTGTCATGTAATGTTTCTAGCTGCTCATGTATGCACATTTTTAGTGTATATTTCTGAACAGTACAAGCTAATGATTACGGAACGAGAGTTCTTTTTATCGTTTGACGACAAAAGCATTTTAGATGAAAAAACGGACAGTGAAATAAAAACGAAAAAACTACGAGCCAGGAGGAAGCTAGTTATTTTTCTGCTCACGGGTGGATTTTGGACTGGATGATTTTAGATGTTTTGTTCTTCTTCTCCTCCTCCTCCTCCTCCTCTTCTTCATCTTGCGTGTAGATTGTTCAAGAGCAAGAACTGGTTTGCGAATTGCTTTATTTTCTGACAATGCTTGAGAAACGTTTGTGTTTTGTTTTGATGAAGAACAACAAAAAAGGATGTGTAGCTGTAGGTGGGGGCATTTTCAATTGGTGCTGTAAAGGAAACTGACCTGATGTTTGTATGAATGTATGTATGAACAGTTATATTGTAAACATCATTACACGGAAACCCGATGGTGGAATTCCCATTAATCTAGGAGAGAAAATTCCTAGAGGAACACATCTGTGCGGTGCATGCATGTTCACATGCTCATCCTTATTAACTAATCTCAAATAGAAAAATGATGTGTAAAGACAATGACCACATTCGAGCCTTTCTAGTATCAAATCTGCTCAATCTCGAGACCTGTCGTTGCTAGGATCCAGAAACGTCTCAGCAATATAATAATTAAATAATTTGTTTATCGTAGGTACAGGATGCAATCTGCAAAGGAAAGAAAAAAAAAGGTTGGGTATATGCAATTTCTTGTTTATAAGCATAGCGGGGTAACGTGAATCTTTTTAATATAACCTATGTAAAATATTGATTTTTATACAAATCTTTTAATACAAAAGTCTTTTTAAAAAAGAGGAAGGAACCTGGACATTGAGATTTAGATGGGAAAGTATATGAGTTCCACTTTTTGTCTGTACGATTTTGCACAGGGACACCTTCGTTTCCATGTTTTGATGTTCTTACAGGAACTAAAAAGCAGTACCCGAGCACCTAAAAAAAAGGAGGGTTTCAGAGGGTTTTTGTAAAGAGTATTTATAGAGTATGACAGCGGGACTTACAGGGTCACTGTCCCCACTTATGTGCCAGTAGACTATTTGCACTTGTCCTTGAAGATATTATCCTTTGCGTACGGCGGCGTGCAATTTTTTTCCAGGCGACCTCTTTGGCACACGATTGGAGCAACCAACCGCTCGGAGCCACTGCGGGCGTGGATTTAGTACCACTGAGAGAGGAGGAACAGGGACTTGAAATCAGAGAAGCGGATGATTATAACCATAGCAGTTATACTGTAGGCTATTATGTAAAAACATTAACAATGTTCTTTCATTTTTGCTATGTTTTAGGAAGATGAAGTTATCCCCCAGCAGCACTTTATATCTAATCACTGTACAAAGGATTAAATAGTCAATCAATTCAAGGTTTTAAAAAAAAAAGTGGAAGAAAACGTAGGTCTGGTGAAATGAGACCTTCGAGGGGTGATCCAGTCGCAGGCTGCGTGCACACCCCTCCGTTCTGTTGTTCTAGTTGTTAGCGATCATGTTCAGAATTTGCCTTTTTGAGAGCTAATGCAAAAGGTGCTTGTCGTTCACCTGATTGAATCTCATCTATTGTACTTTACTGTCCTCTTTCAGGACTCTACTACCCATCATCCATGACTGCATACGCCTTTTCTCCACAGCATCGTGTCTGCAGCTTTTTGCCAATATAGTAATGCTTCAGTAGAGTAATAGCTAGTACCAGTTTTTGAATTACTTCTCATTATCAGTGAAAATGGAAAAAGGGGTTTTAAAGCACAAACTGGCTGCTCATCTGATGTTGGTACATAAATAACAAATCTGAAAAAGAGTTATCTGTGACTATCTATAGGGAACACAAAAACGGTCGTCAAGTATTTAGAATGCTGACTTTTCATATAAATTATTGTGACTCCATCAGAGTTTATTATTTTCTTTGAGCCGATTCATTTTGAGGTTGATTTGAGTGACCATTAATAAAGACAGGATTTTGTATAAACTATTGTGCTCTCTGTGGAACTGAAGTTTGATTTATTTTTGTACTACACAGCATGGATTTGTTGACATTTTAATTTTGCTATAAATGTGTGAGATCACAAGTTGCTGTGATATTTAATTTATAAATTGTGAACTTTGTACAATTTTTGTCATGCTGGATGTTGACACATCTTACTCTGAATAAAGAAAAAAAATGTGTTGCCAGAGGCCTGTAAAATAACTCCTTTTCTGTGCTCATTACACATTGACACTGCTGAACATTTCTCCATTTTAAGTGTTTTATCACAGTGACTTACTGAGGAAAAGAAGCTTCCATCCATCCATGATGTGTATCGCTTATCCTTTGAGGGTCTTTGGGGGTGGACATTGTAGTTTCAGATGTTTAGCAGAAAATGTATTCATTTTTGGGTGAGGTCTGTCAGATCACGCATTTGTGATCTATTGGGGGGGTTGTGTGATACTCTGTGTTCATGTTGTGAGGAAGCCACATGAGAGTCAACCTGAAGAATCAGCAACTCTCAACATTCAAGTAGAATTTTTTCCGCAGGAGCCAATCCCAGCTGATATTGGGTGTGAGGTGGGGGTACACCCTGGACAGGGCGCCCCCGTATCACAGGGCCAACACAGAGACAAACAACCTTAATTCCACAAATTAAATGTGGAATTAAGTTGAAAACAACCCCTGACGGACAAGCTTCCCTCAAATTGTCCTGTTCTTGTTGCAATTAAATGGCAATTAAATTTTATACTCCACACTTATTGAAAATGAAAACTTTTAATATATAGACCAAACAATGCTGAAAATATGTGCATTTATGTGTACATTTTATTATAAGTTATTTACAATGAACTTTTTGGTTAAACTGTAAAATATCAAGTTATCAATTACATTTCTTTGTCAAAAGGGTTTTATAATATCTTAAGAATAAATGTCAAATTTTATAAATAGTTGAGCTCTAGTCTAAATAGATCCGTCTGTCCGTTATCTATACTGCTTATCCACTAAGGTGCCAGTAGTAGATAAATAGATAAATGATGGATAATTGATAGATTTCAAATTCAGCTCTCAGGCGGAACCAAACTGAGGACACTGTGAGTATGAGGTTTGAACCTCACTACCAGGGTATCTACTGTCTTTGTAAACACTAACAATGTCTGAAGTGATAGTTATCACAGCCCTGAGTTTCAGAGATACCATCTGTCATCGGGAGGCGTCTTCAGACTGACTCCTTTAATGTAAAGACTGTAGTTTGAAGAGTGTGCACTGATTTGTGGTCTTTTATCAGAACCTGTTATACACATTTCTAATCGTTTGTGCTTCTGGACCAGACAATTGTCCCCTTCCACTCATACAGGAAAGTGTCATTCTATCACTGGACTTACACTTTTGGTTTTCAATTAACCTTCAGGTATATTTCTGCTCAGGGGAACATCATTTAATGTCTTGAATCAGTTTTTCTGAAAAAACAGAAATGAAAATATTTGAAGGAAGCACAAGAACGTCAGCTACGCCTGAGTACATCATCATGTACAAAACCTAACCAAGAACTGATCGTAGTGGGAGACTTTAACCATTGAGACTAGGATAGTGTAATATACAGCAGGGAACTTAGAGATCCTCATCTATGCCACTCCATAGAGGTTTGGATTTCAATTTGTGTCCATTAAGGCCCTGACTTCAGATTTAACTGAATAAATAAATATAATAATAATAACATTAAAATAACTCTGACTTTGCACACATGGTGGAACTAAAAAACAAATAAGATAATGATCAAAACCAAGGTGTTAGGAAATGATGAAAGGTCATGCAGGTCATTAGGTCACCGAGAAAATATCGGCAGCAGCTTCCTGACAAATGGAACACATGAAAAGATAAAGTGGAAGTCACAACTGCTTATGATTTATTCTAACTTAAACATATTTTGTGGCCCTTACGAGCCATGATGTAGTACAACAGAAGGAAATTCACCAATATACACCAGTGGAGATTGTCAGCACAGCTCTCTGACAATAAAATAGCCCAGCCCACAGAATGTTTTGTTTTTATTGAGGGGACCAGAATATTCTGAAACAAAGCTTCCCTAGTTAATCTGTGCCTTCAGTCTGTCAGGCTGTGGAAACGCTAACAACAGTCATGGAACAGTATTGTTAATGGCTGAAATGGTAACAATGACGCAGCTGTGTGCCAGCAACAGGGGACGCATCCACCTCTCACCCACACAATGCAGAAATCAAGAACATGGATGTGGAATGAGGTTAATGCAGTTACAATTTGAGATAATAGACCAATCAGGAGGCAGCAAGCGAGGAGTACTCCGTGAGCTGCAGCCGCTGATGAGTGGCATAAAATTATTTGATAGGTTGTGAAAAATGGGTTACAGGGTACGTGTTATTTCAGTATATGACCAGCAGATGTCAGCAAACCCAACCTATTGACAAAGGAACGCTAGTGTAACAACAACAATGCTGTAGATACAGTTTAACTTCATGTCAATGATGCTCTTCAACAAATAAAATGTCAATTTATGTGAAGTGGTGAAGCATTTAAATTTCTCCTTTCTGATTGGTGCGTCAGGTGGACATCTTTATAGTGCTCACCTGTGACTGATCGGATGCTAATTAGCCCTGAAATTAGCTTAGCTTTACCTTGCTGACTAAGAGAATTGAATATTAATATATTTTCTCATCCATATGAAAACAATATTTATTTGACATAGGCATAAAACAATAAAACATTTTCAGGTTCTTAGCTGGAAATAGCATTTCAGCTAATTTTTTGAACACACCACCACTTTGTAGTGCTTTTGTTTTAAAACCAAACCAAAACATATCATAGGCAGTACTCTGCCGCCACCACCAGGGGCCACCAGTGGCCTTCCAACTAAAAATATCAGCTTGCTTTACATTCCTTTGTTCATTTTTGTCATATTTCCCCATTTACAGAGAGGACAAAAGTCTTCTTCAAGGCAGATGTGTCAACATGTCAGAACAAGAATATGTCAAATCAATAATATTAATCAATGCATTTCATTTAGGTATGACAAGAGCAGGGCATCTTTTTTACGTTTGCTCATTGGTTTACATTTCTATTTTATTCTAATCACCATATCAAAGAGACTTATTCAGCTCTGCTGTAACATGGAACGCTACAGGAAGCTATTCACTCTGTACAGTGATCCTCCACTGTGACGGGACAGAATAGTTTTTCCTTGTATGAGGAAAAAAACTGCTTGATTTATCACTTTATGTATTACATCTGTTTTTTGCAGGGTTGTCTGGCTCTCTCTTTCTATATTATACAGCTAACATAAAAAATGTACAGTGTATGATCATCACACGGTATGGGGCTATCTTGAGTCCCTGTGTTTTTATTATTATTTACATTTATTTTATTTAATAATTATTATTATTTAAAGAATATTTTGTATTATATTATATTACATTAGTTAAAATTTGCTTCAACCAGCTACAGCATTAATCAAATAATAAAAGTAGCTTTATTTACACTCATATGTCTTACTTTTGAATGCAGGATGTAGGGGAGTATTTTTACACTTTTTGCCACTTTTACTTAAGGGTGTGTATTTTCAAGTGTCAAGGTTACATCTTTACAGAAATGTCCTCAAGTACACCTAACAATCTAATCCCAGAATGCAATGGTTCTCAAATGGGGGTCCCTTACGGTCCTTGATTCATTCATTATAATAATCATGTTATATTCAGTGTTGACATGATGAAAATGTTTTAAATACATGTCGAATATCTTTTAAGGATATTTCTATCATGCTGACCTTACAAATAACTAATTAGAGGTGTCAAATTATAATTAAAGGTCCAGTGTGTAAGATTTAGGTGAAAGGGATCTATAGGCAGAAATTGAATATAAAATAATTCTAGTGATGTTTTCACTAGGTCGTAATCATCTAAATCGTACAAGTTGTTCTTTTCTTTACCCTAGAATGAGCCATTTGTATTTACATCAGGAGCGGGTCCTCGCTACTGAGGCTGCCATGTTTTTTACAGTAGCCCAGAGTGGACAAACTAAACACCTTTGAGTTTTTATGACAACTGAAGGCTACCACTGATTCTCAACATGCAACATGCAACTTCACCACTAGTGGTCACTAAATCTTACACACTGAACCTTTAAAGCTAAACGTAGGGGGTCCCGGGAATATCATCTATCTTGTGTGGGCTCCATCTCTGAGAAAAAAGAGAAATCCGTCGCTATAATTTGCTCAATGACATTTTGAGATTACAGCAAAGTTTAGTATCATGACAAAAGGGTTCACTTAGGCTGTAACAAATTATTGGATGTTGGGGAGGTGGAGTCCTGCGAATTTTGAAATTAGTCAAAATGACTTTGCAAAAAAAGTGAAGTATGGTGGGTTAAAGCAAACACTCATAAGGTTATTACAATCTTACAATCTTTTGGATACTGACGCTTCACTTGCATGAGGGGGACCTTTCTCTCTCTCTCTCGCTCTCTCTCTCCCAGTTGAGCAGCCTCTCTCTCTCTCTCTCTCTCTCTCTCTCTCTCTCTCTCTCTCTCTCTCTCTCTCTCTCTCTCTCTCTCTCTCTCTCTCTCTCTCTCTCTCTCTCTCTGTGTGTGAGTGTGTGAGAGAGTGTGTGTGTCTCTGTGTCTGTGAGTGTGTGTCTGTGTCTGTGTGTGTGAGGGCCAGCTGGCGGTCTGTGCTCTGCTCGGCTCACTGCTAGCAATGGCGCTGCGGGCTGCCCAGCTCTTCTCTGCGCCTCTCCTCGCGGCCGCCCTGTTGCTGCTGGTCGCGGGACCACGGTCCGGACTCTGCTGCCCGAGCCGCTGCCTGTGTTTCCGAACCACCGTGAGATGTATGCACCTAAACCTGGAGACGGTGCCGGCAGTGTCCCATCAGACCACCATCCTGTGAGTAGCCTCTCCTTTTTCCCTTTTGCCTCAGAACCGAACGGGAACCGACCCGCGGGGAGGAGGAGGAGGAGGAGGAGGAGGAGGAGGACGCGGGGGAACGCGGAGAAAACTCGGAAGAGTTGTGAAGGTTGATAAAGTTAGCGCGAAGTTTTTCTTTCTTTTTTTTCAAATAGCTGAGGACTAAAGCTAAACTTACGTAACGCTCCACCGCAGTCTATCACAATGTCTCCCCCCGGGTTGGGGCACCTGTGTGCGGGTTCAGCTGGTCAGAGCAGAGGCTCGTCTGACGGGTGTTTCGGGGTCACAGCCCGCGGGGGATGCGCAGCGTTTCACCGGGCTCTTCACCGGGCTCTTCACCGGCGGAGCCACAGCGAGTGTTAACGTCTCCTTCCCCGGGACATGAAACACACTTAGACTGCAAGTGAGAGACCAATTAGATTTTATTGAAACCACAGCCTGCTCTCCCCCCCCCAACACACACACACACACACACACACACACACACACACACACACACACACACACACACTTATATCTTTTGGGGGGAGAGTCTACGTGTTCCAGGCGGGGGGGGGGGGATGTGGACTTCATTTCCCAGAGAAGATGTTTGCTCCAGAGCAGCTCGATGGAGGACTTCCTGAACCCTTTGCAATCTTGGGGGGGGACAACAACAAAGGGGGCAGCTCTGACAGCCTGTACCACAGCAGGGTCCTCAGAATTAGCCTTGTCCTCTGGGCCGAGCCCACAGCCCTGAAGGGAACCCGCGGTGCAAGTCTGTGCGGATCCCCCCCCCCCTAAAGGAAAGAAAAAGTCTACCCTGCACCACAGCAATGAAAGGATTGTTTAGGATGCCTGTAGGATGTGTCTAAATCTGATCAAAGGGGCAGATCAGAGCAGGCGAGCATGCTTTGGTTTCCCCAGGATCTTGTGCTGGTGTGAGCTTTGAAGCTCCAGCCACTTGTTGCCTTAGCTCGGCTGTCAAGTCAGTACATGAACACAGGTCGTACCTGGCCTTCCCTCATTCTGCTGTATAAAAATGTTCCCTCACATCGCTGGATGTCTGCGGTGCGAGAACTCGCATACACCAACCGTAAGCTCACCTAGGCGCTGTTGTCTAAATGTGAGGATGAGTTGTGTTCATGCATTTTTGTGGTCCTTCTGCTGTGGTAGATCAAACGAAGCCTCATAACCTAGTCGTCAAAGTTGATTAAAAAAGGTGGGAGGTGTTTTAAATCCTTCTTTCTGGAGTTTTTGTTAGCTTTTAAATGATAGTGTACTAAGGTCTTATGGGTCAGAGCTTTCCTTGAGGTCCTAAGTGGTTTGTGGGATTAAGTCAGAGAAAGTAAAGAAATCTTTTTTGTTGCATAGATACTTGATCTGGAGCTGTGTGTTATGATTGGGAGATGACTCACCATGCAAGCCTTTTAGTGTGTTAAGCACAACATGATGGAAAAGTCAAGCATTTGTTGACTTATTAAGTTATTCAGGGAAAGAAATTAAAATTTAACAGTATCTGTTAATCATATGAAATCTACGCAATCTTTTTGTTGCATGACCCTTTTTCGATATATTTTTACAGCTGTAGTCTTGCTCTAGTGAGTCAGGCAGTTTCAATTAGCATTGAATTTCCTTTATTATGACCTCCGGTGTTATGTGTGTGTGTATTCATCTATATATGCATCATTAAGCAAGTTTCTAAGGTGGAAACAGTCCAGATAAAAAAGGCGCTAAAACCCAGAGTTGTTTCCTAGTAGCTTAAAACAATGAATATCATTGTCTTCAATCTTTTGAAACTCAAAACATCTCTTTCAGTTTCCCTGTTTCCTCTGGGCCACTGCAGTAGAGAATTGAGAAGCGTTGGCTCAGACGTACTACTGCACATGGGCTTTGTGCCAGGAGCTTTTCTACATGACACTTGGACCAAAGGAACATGGACGCTTTTTTTTTTATCTATCTGGCCTACATTTGTTTTTCAGCTGTTTTCTCTATGGACTTTCTGCTTGAGGCATGATAATAAATTGTGTTTCCTCTCCGTAATGACACTGCTTCATATCTTCTCGGGGAATTGCTGGAGTTTGAGAAATGATTGTTTTTACATTAGCACTATTTTGCCAAAATCAAATATAAACAGTTTGTTTTACTGGCATTACCTCAGTAACTCTAGAAAAAGACTCAAACACAAATATTACTATTCTGTTTTTATCACATCAAACTAAGCTTGTCAGGTTAAAGGAGGATTTGCATGTCACAAGTCAGTAGCCCAGTGTGCCATATTCGGACATCTTGGCTGGTTGCTTTATTATGACTGTTGCATTTTATATGGTGCTAGTTTAATAACAGTGACATACACATTCTGTATGTATATGTCTTCAGAGCTGGGAACATGTCAGTCAGTTGTGATCGGCTGTAATTTATAAACTGGCTCATGCTTATAGTGAACTGTATTCAGTTGATCATTGACTTTCTTTCTAAGTGACGATTGAGGTTTTAAGACAAAGGTAATGTAAATAACTATTTTGAAACTGCGTACTTCATAGAAGTTGGTTTTAAGTAAACAATACCAGGTTGAAACTTACTTTAAGGCTGGATCTGGTATTGTCAATGTCCGAAATTTAGGTTTTAGTTGTAACCATGTGGAACTGCAATACGCCACTTTGCATATTCATGTGCCATTGTTTCATATTTTCGGTCTTATACCACATGGTTTCAGCCACACGTACAATTTTTCATTACATGGACCTTTTACTTGGAAACTGCCAGTGTTAAGTCCATTTAAGGTTAGGTTCAACTGATTCAGACATTTGTGTTTACACATACAGGTCCTCCAGGTAGTATCTAGAAAAGTTCAGGATGGTAGCGCATGTGTGAGGGGAGCTTTTATCTTTCACAGTGGATAGTGCTGGGAATTCTATGACACTCACTGAATGGAGATAGGTTCCCCCTTACTCCTAGGGCATGTTGGCCAGTGTTGGCCAGTGGCCTCCCTGGAAAGTAGCTACGGTTTGTCCTAAAGTTAGAGAAAATTTGCAAATGGTGTCTGAAAATGTAGCAACGAATGTTGGCAGGTCTGCTTGTAAACGCCCCCCGATGACATAATGGAAACTGCTTGTGACAAATTAATTTAAAATGGCTATGGCCAAAGGGGAAACTCCCCAAATCTCGACTGACCAACTAATTGTGTTACGTTGGTCATTCACACGGAATTTGGCCGACTCTATTACTTACTCACTCACTCACAGACATTGGGGAATGTAGGGCTGGACTGATGCAATTGCACAGTGTGGGACTAGCTCTCAGTTTTGTACCTGAGTGTTTTCTGAACGGCAGCGCTGGGTGTCCAGAACATGAGTGGAAACTGCTGTTTGTGGGTGCAGGAAGGCTGGTGAATCATTTCAGTGGGGGTTGGTGTCACAGTGTCACCGGGCTGTAGATTTGATTTCACAGCAATGGTTCCGCCTGGTAATGGCTTTATCGGGGACACAAATTTCTGTGACACCCTCCTTTAAGCTCTGCATGGGTTACTATCTGGCGGTCATCGTCTTGCCACTATTCTGTCTGAATGTCTCTTACTGCTCACCCTGCTCTCTTTGGCTTGGTCTGACTGAGTGTCAGTGAGTCAGGGAGAGAAAGTGGAGTTCCATTGTGTGGAATTTGCTGCAGTCAGGCTTTGTGAGGCACTCAGTCTCTGCAGCATTATGGAATGCAAAGCCAGAAATCCCCAAAGCTTTGCTCATTTGCACAGGGAGATTGGGCCCAAGATAGTTGTTGAAAGAAACTCTACTGGCCTCTTCCTGTGCCCATCCAATGCAAGACAGCTGGGGAATTATGGGGAACACTGTTTCACATTTCTTCCAAATTAGTTCATGAAAATCTATCATGAATAAAGTATGAATTTAATTTTGGCAAGTTTGATAATAGGCTCCTATTAAGTTTACTGCTCTGCAGAAATGTTTGTCCAGTCAGTTTGATGTTTTTCATGGAGGCCAAAGGCAACTTCACAACAATTGAACACAAAAACACATTTGTGAAATACTTTTCCCTCTTTTGTTGACCAATGCTTTTTATTGTCTCATTAGTTGCATTGTTTGTTCACAAAACACTTTGTGAAGTATATTCAGACACTCGGCCGAGAAAAGTCCTTCATACTGTATAATTATTCCTTATTTTTTTTAACATTTGAATCAGATTTAGATGTTAGTAAAACTTTTTGATGATTTGTCTTTCTCTTTTTTTTCAAATACTAAGCAACGCTTTCTTGAACTTATGAATGCGCTCAGGGTCACATTGATGTTCACCTGATATAGTGAACAAGCCAAGTAATCCCTCCGAGCTAATGCACGTTAACTGTGATAACAACCGAGGAGAAATGTGCATCAAGATATTCTGCAGAAACCAGACATGATACAAAAGCTACAGACTGTGTCAGACAAACAGAGTTCAGGTCTGCAGTTGCTTATCACCGACATCTTCTCCCAGCAGATACGATGATTTGACGTAGTGGAATGATTTTACCCCAGAGAGCACTGTGAAAGAAGGAAGCGGTCACTTCTCAAGTACACTGCTCACTCACTGGCAAATAAAGAAACAAAATGTTCTTGAAGAATCTCAGCCGACTGAGGAATCTTTGACTGACTGATGCTTAGAATGTTTGACTTTCAGGAGGCAGCCCCGATTTGGCAGCTTCACTGTCTCCAGCATGATTTTCCAAGTTGTGGAATTTAACAACAAAACTTAAAAAAACAAAAGGGAAATCCACCATAGCAAACAGTTCAGTGCATTTACATTCACAACACGTTATAGTCTATCAACCTAATGACTGGCAGTAAAGTGAGCTAATGTATTTATATCAATATGGCAATGTAATTGTGTTGTTTTTGGGTTTGACATTATCAAATTAATCAATTCATCATTGTCAGAAGTAGACATAAGTGGGTCACTGTGACAGTAATCGGTGCTGGACAGTCTCTAATAGATGACGCTATAGTCCGTTATCACCATAGATGTGTGTACACAACCTTTCCAGCCGAAGATTCCAGCAAAGTCAACAGTTCCTGTGATTGTTCCCAAAGTACTGTACGTGCACTACTCCTTAATGTGGATTGTTCTCCCTTTTTCATTCATTATGACCTTGAGCTGTATTCAGCAGCCCAAACCCTTCAGGATCTGTACGATTCTGACAGGCTCCTACTAGGGCTGGGCGATATGACTTCAAATCAGTATCCCGATTATTCCAATACAATTAATACCCCCCCCCCCCCCCCCCCCCCCCCCCAGTTTGTGAATGCACGCATTGGGGAAAGTATTAACCAAATTAACCGACATTGGCAAAATATGGTTGGTTAGAGATTATAAATGTTGGTTTTGATATATTTTTGGTTAATTGCCCAGCCGTAGCTCCTACTTTTCACCAGCTCTCCTTTGACATGAAACAAACCCTTGTCACTTTTACGAAGGATGTGCTTTGCAGAGATCCACCGCAGCCATGTTTGGAGATCCTGGTTCTGTGTTCCTCCACCCAACAAGGAGCCAGCCATGTTCTTGTTTAGCTAAGAATGACTCACGTACACCGGAGAGTCCTTGGCATGTGTCACAAAGCCAAATGACTTTCCTGAGTAGAGAGGGAGAGAAAGAGGAGAGGTCCACACATGGCATTCAGATGCTGGTTGAATTGGGCAGTGGCCAGGTTCAGCCGTCGTCGGAGCTCAGAGAAGAATTTACAGATATCTCCTCTGAAATTCTTTTTCTACAGCTGCTGTACCTATTTGCTTCATGAGATTTATTTGCCTTGTGAATGCCATGGTAGCAGATGAGCACATCAGTGGCAGTGTCAGATATGTTTTACTGGTAATGCTAGGAGAGGGTGTTTATTTAACAAGTGCACGTCATTTACTCTCCCACAGTAATTTTTGAGCAACTTATGCATTAGAGCATTAGATCCACATGTGTTGACAGTTTAGCTACAAACTGTCAGCACATGTGGATCCCGCCCAGTAGTTAGCACCTACAACCATTTGCCAGCTACAGTGCACATTTTCAGACATTACCTTTCACATCAACGCATCAACATCAACGCATCAACATGCCCAAAGAACGCATCAACATGACCAAATGCTGGAAACTTTTCCTGCTGTATTGTCTCATGGGCTCACTCTGACATTTTCTGGACATTTAACTAGGGGGCTGGCAGGAAGCAGAGAATGTCCGGAGCAAATGTGCGTTCTCACTCGTAGCCCCCAGAAAATGGCATGAAAATGTCTGGAGTTCAGTGCATGTCTGAGAGCAGCTTTAGTCTCTTAAATGTAGAGGAGTTTCCTGGGAAAACAAGATGGCATAGTTGATAATCAGCTGATTAGGTAAGAGCCAAACAGGATACTCGCAACAATCCTCTTCAGTCAGATGTCTGTGGGCAACCACTATCCACACATCAAGCTGTCTGAATCACTTTGATTCTTCTCTCACAAAAATGAATGGAATCTATCTCAGTGTTTCTGCCCCTGCGGTGGGTGCTGGGAACCCCAAATGGAACGCAACAGTTTTTCATTTTCCCGTCACGCTGTTTATTGTTAAAGGCTGGTGGTAGAGAACTCTCAGCATAATCTTTTTTTTTCCAGTTCCTTCAGCCTATGTATGGGTGGCCTGCCAGTTACACAAACCAGTGCAGCATGTTAACCCCACTCTTGTGATTGACATGCAGCCTTGCCATTGGGTATACATCTTCTCTCAAAGACCTGTGAGTTTCTCTGGATGTGTGTCAAACCTCTGAAGTGCCAGGCCAAGGAGAGCACATTATTGTTTAGAGCATTGTTAGGGTTACCAGTTAATGGGAACTTGGGACAAAAAAACCTAAGTTCAAAAGTAGCATTAAAATTTGAAATGAAGGGTTAAATACTGGGCTCCCACATGGATGCCTTTGGCAGGTGACGTCTTAGACTTGGTCCATGATTTCCGTAATGGATTGTGTGCTCTTCAGTGTCTTTATTGAGATCAACTGATGTGAATCCTTTGCATATAATATGAGGACTGTAAATTATAAGTCTTAGTAGTCTAGTACGAAATCACCTGAGTAAATTCATTCAAATGTTTGTTGTAGCACATTGACCAATAAGTACTGTAATCCTCCTGTGTGGGGGGTAAGTGTTACTCTGTCCCTAAATCACCCCAGTGCACTCACTGGACCTGCAGCTTCATCTCAGACACAGTGTGTTCAAAACACTGCAGCAGATTGTCAGCGTTGTCTGCTCTAAATAGGTAATTGTAATGTTTTGAGCAGGGCTGGCTAGTGGCATTGCAGAATGTCCCGGGGGTGCAGCTTAGATAATTTGACTCCTAATTGTTACTGTAAAGACATTATCGACAGAAACACCCTTCAATTACAATGATAAACTGACTGATAGAATGAGATAATGGCTGCAATTTGATGAGTAATTGTGCATCACTCAGTCCAAGACAAGGAAGTAACACTGACTGATGCAAGTACTGAATTGGATCAGCCTTAATTAATCATTATTTTTATTATAATTATTATTATCTCAAGTTTTTCATAATGAGAAGGCCTGAGCCTTCAGGTAAACAAGAATAAAAACTAAGAAAAGAAGAGGAGGAAAATGACCGATATGGAGGTGCAGTCTTATGTTTACATTATAATGTAGCATAGTACCTATAACGCTGGGAAATGTTACTATGGCAGCTAGACTCATACATATTAAAGGAATATAAATCTGATGGGCAAGCCAGCAGTGGTGGATGACATAAAAGTATCAAGACAGAAATGTCAAAATACTCTTCAAGTAAAAGTACTGAAGGAACAGTCAGACTTAAGTAAAACTAAGTGTTAAAGTCAAAATGTAGTTAAAATGTTCGAGTAAAACTACTGGTTTGTTTCTTATGTTTCATATATTATTGTATGTGAAATCATCAGTTAATCAATACTGAAGCATCAGTGTGTGATGTGACATGTAACTCAAAGTAAAAGTGCTAAAAATTTAAAAAGCAAACATTTAGAACTGTATATAAATAAAAGTATGAAAGTGTTATCAGCAATATGTACTTAAGGTATCAAGTAATAGTACTCATCGTGTAGTAAAATGTTCCATGGTTTCAAATTTTTTATTTTAAGTTTTTTTGGTTTAATACCACTGCTGCATTCATGTGCATGCTGCATTTCACTGCTCTTCCCCTTCATCTCACCCAGGGCACCTAAATGTTAAGAGCCGGTTTTGAGAAATGGCTTGAGTTTAGTTAATGCCAGAAAGCTCTAGTGCAAACAAAGGAACTTGAAAATCCCTCTACAAAGCTCTCTGTAGGAGTAAATCTCTGGGCTACTTTTTATTTAAAACATTTTCACATTGTGACTCCGCTCTAATGAGCATGGCATGTTCAATTATGAGCCCAAACTCCTGTGTGGGTTAATGACAAACATCTTCGTCTTCAAAAATAAATCAAATGATCTTTTGTTTTACTCGCTCTGCTGCTGTTGTCAAGTTAATCCTTCATTACTGAGCCAAGGAAGCTGTTCACTCTCAGGCTGAGTCAGCCGCTCTGCAGGATTAGCCTCTGTTCTATCGTCCCCTTAACATTAAAACTCCAATTAAACACATTCATGGAAGTTAATAGACTGATTTCACAACTCACAGAATAAATGTCGTAAAATGTTCAGCAATTTGTGCTCATTTTTGTAGCAACTAAATGGAACTGTTTGCTGAAGAATGTCACACTTAGTCCCTGTTTACTAAATGTCCCCCTTGCTTTTCCTGTATTTTTCTCCCTCGTGGAATGACTCATTCTCCTCCCCTGCTTTTCTCATGTTCCTTTAAGATAAACCAGCACAAAGCAGCTTTATCGGCCGTCATGCTCCTCTGACAAAATGCAATCATTGCTTCCTATTTAGTTGTGGTCAAACAATTGTGCATTTTGTTGCTTCCATGCTTGGGAAATGAACTTTGCTGTGAGATTAGATCTTGTGAATTGGCTTTGTAAAACAGCCTTATTGCTCTGTAGTAGAGGATGGCACGTGATTATTGTAGGTGTGTTTGGTGCCTCTGGGCTGCGATGGATGGGCAAGGTCAGGCTTTTGGCACACACCATGTTTTTATTGACAGATCTGAAGGCAACACAATGCAATTCAGTGTGTGCTGCCATTCTGTGATCAAAGGCAACTTTTCAGTCTTACTCACTCACTGCAGGCCATGAGAGCACAGTGCTGCTGATGTCATCAACCCCCTGCCAAGACCAGGACCCTCTGGTCAGCCCCCACCGACAGCTGAGCCTCTGAATGCACACAGCACACCGGTGCACTTATCCTTCTCTGCAAACACAGTCATGGAAGGGAGGCATGTGCACGTGCACGTGCACACACACACAGCCACTGAGTTAACAAACTGAATGTTGTATAATAATCAAAAATCTATTAATGTGGATTTCTGTGTGACTCTACATTATGAGTTTGTGAGCTTTTTCACAATTGCTGCTTTCAATCCATGAAAGGATTTGCAGAGTTTCCACAGTGTCACATGTGCAGATAAAATGGACAAAAGAAATTATATATAGGTTCTAAAAACATGTACATACCTGTGGCATCTGTGGCATCTGTGGCTCAGGAGGGTCAGTGAGTCATCCACCAACAAAGGTGGATGGGTTAATCCCCGGCTGCTCCAGTTAACATGCTGAAGTGTCCTTGGGCAAGATACTAAGCCTCATATTGCCGGCAGTGCATGAATGGTGTGTTGTAAAAAGTGCAGCATATACTTGCACTGTATTAATTCATGAATGTGACTTGTAGTGTAAAAAGCTTGAGAGTGGTTGTTAAGATTAAAAAAAGAATTCTGCAGTCCATTTACCGTTTAGCTTCATTGTGCTTCAAAGGGTGAGATGGCCCAGTAGAGAAGTTGATCTAATTAGTCAGTTGATTCTGTTTTAAAAAAAATATATTTGTTGTTTTCTATTGATTACAATTATTCTGCAGTAGCTTGATATCACTGCTACAGGCTACATACATCCATGATGTGTGTTTTCAGGTGAGTATGAACAAGGACTAGAGCTTGTTAAATCCAGAACTAAGATGAAAACATAGTAGCATGGATGTAGCCACGGTTACAGCTGCAGCTCAAGACCTTTAGGTTTCCAACTCTATGTTGAAATTGGACCTGTTTGGTGTCATTGTGGTGTTTTTAATACAATCTTTTCAAATTAAGCATACTATAGTTAAAACAAAGGTTTTCATAGTCTGCTCCAGTTTAAACATGTTTTTTACAGAGTTAACATTTGGTAGATTTGAACATTTCACTTTTTTATACCAGGCTTAACTCGGGTAACAACTTTAAACTTACTTTAAAGTTCCTGTAGCATAAATTAGAACCACTGCTTTCATGTTAGTGCACTAAATACCGCTGACAGACTGGAGCTGCGTAAAACAGAACAGAGGCCTGCTCTCCTCTTCCTCCTCCTTGCCTTCATCCTTTAGAGCTGGAGGCAGGCAGGCAGGCACACGAGCGGGACAGCCCCTGCCTTCAGCATGTCCGGGCAGTGCACTCTGCACCCTCATGGGCCCATTACCTGGAGAGATATGTTTTCCTTCTTCTTCACTGAGCAGTGATCCCTGTTGTTTCCATTTAAGAGCGTTAACCCTAAGAACAGTTTTCTTAGGGTTAGTACTAATCTCTCTTATTTGAACTCTCTAAAGAAACTTTCAGACTTGCAATAAACTCCGGATTATCTCCTGAAACTATCCTAGGGGCTGTATGTGCAAATCACTGAGTCATAGGCTCTGGACATTCTCTGGAGTTATAGCCCACTCGTAAAAACTCCAGATATATTGTGTGGGTGTTTTGATGAAGAACTGAAATATCTCTAGAGTTGCCATTCACATATAAAACACTGATGAAGATGTGAACTGGGAAAGACAATGACATTAGAGAGCTTTTGGATTATTTAAGTGCTGTAAATAAAAACACTTGATCTCAGCAGTGGAATTAATAAGTCACATCCTGCATCCTGAGCCACCCTTCACCTGAATGCTCCATGATACGGTTGTTGTGAACACATCTGAACAGAGGACTTCCTGCTCTGTTCTTCATATGAGAAAGGCAAACTCATTATACGGACCCCATTGTCTAGACATTTTCCGGAGTTCATGTCTGAAAACGGCATAATTGTGAGATGGTTTCGTCTTAGTTTAAAAACTAAGGATTCATTCATTGTAACCACATTTTTTTTATCTCAACTAAAGACCTACATTTTCTCAAAGGAATTTCCTACTTATTCTTTTAATAATCATAACATCTTTGATTGAATTACGTATCCTAATGCTTGTGTATCCAAAGCATGTCAGTCACAGAAAAGCTCTTTGAGTGGATTCCTGTGCTATCTCACACCATATGAAATGTTGTATTCACTCTGATTGGATCCATATGTGAAGGCTTTTACAGAGCGTATGACCCATAAACATTTCACTGGCTATGAAATGAGTAGTTTTTTTTTTTATCATTTATTTTTTTGGCTCACATTTTCACAGAAACACACGACGGCAAAACCCTCAGGAAGGTATAGCTTTATGGTGCTTTGCCTGTGCATAGAGAGAAATAGACACAAAGAATGCTAAGCTAGTGCATGAACACAGCATCTAAATTAAATCTGTATGCTTTCTCTTTTCGCCCTAAACTGCAGAAATACTGATCTGAAGATTCTCACCGATCTGGTGTCTCAACAGTTTTGCATAGTCAGTGAAGTCTGCGTGACCCAGCCTCAGAGTATTTACTTTGTAAGGTCATAGAATCATCAAGAATGCCGGTAGACGGTCCAAGTTACTGTGGGAGTTGAGCTTTCTAGGTCAGAAAAGCTGATGTAGTTCTCCCGTCAGTCAATGCAGTGATAAATCTCTGCTTTGTGCAGAGAAGTTTCTTTTGGAGGCTGGAGGGGATCTCAGTAACTTTAATGCACAAATCGCCTACCATAGTTGTTGTGGATAAAAATATAAAAATCTGTGGCGTCTTAATTACTGACAAATTTTATTATCTGAATTTTTGGTCTTAAAAACTCTATTTTATGTTAAAATATTATGCACCAGTTTTAAATAAAAACACCACGGATTCCCCCCGTTAAGAGGGCTATTCTCTCTACTCAGCTACTTCACCTTATCTTCAATTATGGGGAACTCTGATAATTCTTCATATCTGTCATATATAGGTTTTCAATTGCATTATTTGTGGTCTTAAAAAATCATAAATATAACCTGTTGAAACCTGTAGAAACCCATCCATAAAGGTATCATCCATATTAGATGGATGTTACCAGAAGAGTCTCTGTATCTGTTCACTCTTTAGCTTCAATAATACTAATGAATGGCTGGGGAAAAATCAACTTGGCCCAGCTGAAGGTCAGATGACTTTGAGCCAAAGTTCCTCAAACATAACATCACTGTTGAGATGGGATGTTCAAATTTCACACAACAGTCTGCGGCTGGTGATGCCACATGGCGTTAGGAATGACTTTTACCTTCACTGGGCTAATTGCAGCATTAGAGTCTTTAGCTTGTCACTTTTTCGTGGCACGCTAAGCCGTTTGTTGTAAGAGCGCGGGTGATTAGTGTCACGTCAGCCGATATTACCATTACACAGGAGACTGATACTGTGACCTGCCGAGCGCTGCGTCCAGCCTTGTGGTTTGTTATCTTTGGGGCAAATGTCATATAGATCTGCTCTCGTGATTTAGGCCCGACAAAAGCATTCTTGTGTGATGAGTAATGTGTCCAATTATCCTTTTGGAGTTTTGCATGATGGCTCTGCCGTGGACTCGAGTTCACGCAGATGTGCGCTGTTGCCTTTTTTGAGTTCACACAGCTTTTCTCTTTAGCTTTGTTAATGAAAAATGTTTCTGAATATAACTTTACAAATGTGTCTTTGTTTTCTGCAGAGACCTGAGGTTCAACAAAATCAAGGATATACAACCGGGATCCTTCAGACGATTAAAGAACCTCAACACACTGTAAGTCTTGGTCCCCTGCTCTGCATGCACAGTCGTGATCTTTTGTATATATTCCATAGGATAACCTCTTTCTCTGGTATGTGATTGTTTCCTGAATAATATTGAGGTAGAAGGTGGTTACAGAGTAATGACATCCTGTCTGTAAGAAATGCCAGTGTCTCAAGAAGGCGGCTATTGAAAATGAATCAAGTCCATTTCCTTTTAACGGCACTCCGCAGAATGATTGTCACTTCCTCTGAAAGTCCTGTTTGTGTTCCACATGCGCGTTCATGCACGCACGGGCAAATTCTTGCTCCGTTGTGTGGTTTCACACATGTAGGTCAGCTCGTAATCTGCGAGGAATTTATTTTTCCACTTCCACCCACAGGGCTATTTATCATATGTCCAGCCTGCCAGATGGTGCAGTGCTAAGATAATAAAGCAAAAATGTACCATTGTATTTTCAGTGCATTAGTTTAGCAACCTTTTTGAAATAATGAAGGAGTGTGTGTGGCATCTGGTCATGTGGACATGTCAGTATCTTGCTACAGTGACATTTCAGACTGTGCAGCTGACGGCGGGAATAAATCAAACACACCTCACCTTACTCAAACCGTTCAGGCATTATTGAAATTAATTTCTCCTCCATGTCTGCTGTGCAAAAAAAAAGGAATTGGGTAACCGCAATTTTAGCATAGATCTAAATATTCACTTTTTAAAATATATTTTAGTTAAAAAACAAACAAACAACAAACACACATTTAGCCCAGACGTCCAACAAACTAGCTCAATCTCAGCACCCTTATATCTGATCAACTTACATAGAATATGTTATATCTAAATGAATAAACATATTGTGCATGTGCATATATATATACTGTATATATATATATTTATTTATATGTATATAGACATGTTGACTTAGATTAAGTTTCGAAGTGAAGTGAAGTCCTTAAAGGTGAGAAAAGCCCATATTTGACCCTAAGATTGTCAGCCAAGCAGCCAATCTTTTTGACATAGAGCATATAAGGCTCTGAGCTACAGTGATGTTCTCCAATGTCACTGTTGAACACAGATAGAAATACTGTACATCACTAATGTCACAGTCTTCTCTGGAGTCGGCTTATGACAAAGTTTCACTCTACAGATTACAAAAAGAATCAAAGAAATTAAATCTGTGCCCTGTGGAGTGAAACAGAGTGAACAAGCTCCACCTTTTAACAACATGTTCCTACTGGGACTGAGGTACGGGGTCATCTGATGAAAACAACTGCCAATTAAATTACATTGCATCTTGTCTTCAGACGTGGCCTTCACTTAGAATTAGCCAAGACCAAACTTACTGTCCCACTGTCTGATAACCACAAAATGACCCCTGTCGTCTTTTCTTCACAGCCTCCTCAACAACAACCATATACGAAGGATCCCCAGGGGGGCGTTTGAAGACCTGGAAAACCTCAAATATCTGTGAGTGGCCCTTGTTGTCTACAGTTTATGTTCTCAATCTCAGTAGGAAGTTCTCTCTGTATTCAATCACCAGGAGAGGAAGCATGTTGAATCTTGTCTGAGACTTTAGTTGCCAACATGATAATTACAACAATATTGAGTGTAAAAGAGGACAGCTGATCTTGCTGTAGACTGCTCAGTCAGTGAAAATGTATCAGTGCAGTGTTATATCAATGAGAAGTCTCTCTCTGACTCATCCTTTGTACTTACATGTCTGGAAGTCTGGAAGCCGTTGTGTCTCTCCTGTCGGATTGCTGACAGCACCGTTAGTCGCACATCATGTGTCCACACTGTTGTGCTGCCCTTTGTTTCCATCGGTTTAGTGACTTGAAGGCGAGTTTACAGCCTGACACAGTTGCTGCTGCACCTTGGACACAGTGAGGCAGCCGAGAAAATGACCACTTACAAAAGTCTTCCCAACTAGCATCGACTCCTCTACTTTCAGGGGACAGCTCCATCATGTGCAGCACTCCAATGCCAGGACTTCAAGATAGGGATGGGCATATTTCATTTGGTTTGTGTGTGTTGGAGATGTTTTGTACACATTTAAACCGAAGATGAGCAGGATGATGAGCAGGGACTGATACAGGCCTGTGTGAAGTAGGCAAGGTAGTCAGGTTTAGATGGAGTCTCTTTCTTTCTGTCCTCAGCTCACTGAGACAAACACACACATTCCAGAGATAGAGCCCACTCTTTATGGTGTAATCCTGCAGTAACTATAATTACAGAGCTCCTCTCACTTTAAAGCAGTTGATCTAAAGCCTGAAGTGTTGCCCCCAACCTTTGTGATTAGGGCTAAGTTGCCCCTCCGCCCTCTCTCTCTCTTCCTGCTGATTCAGTGTCCTGTAGCCGTGGGCAAGATTGTATCTCCATTCTCACCTCCTCACTTCCCTCGGACCCCAGTGAAGTCCCCTCCCCGTCATCTTTCATGTCTTCCAAACCCAATGTCTATACAACCCCCCCCCTCCCAATGACCACCTCCATAAACAAGTCAAACAGAGGTCGACACGCCCCTGTGCGGGAACCCATCACTATATTTGTTTCTTCTTTTTCTTTATTATTAAGTAGCTTCACATCCATATGTAATTGTCCGTCAGTTTATTTATTACAGGAACAGATTCTTAGGACTCAAATCTTATCCACAATGTTTCCAACCAACCTAGAGAAATCCCACATTTAAATCAAGGTAAAAACAAACACTGTAAGAATAATGCACTTGTGGTTTTAAGTGCGAACTATCTTCTTTTGGATGAGTTAATGATCTGCTCAAGTGAAGCTCTTTAAGATTTTAGTCCTCAACTCCTAAATCCAGTTTCCTAAGTAAAACTCACACTCAAAGCTTGATGAAAACACTCAAATAGACACAAATAGACACACGCACGCACGCACACACACACACACACACGCGCGCGCACGCACGCACACACACACACGCGCGCAAATGCCTGTAGTCAGTCAGCTGTGTTTCCCATTCATTCACAGAGTCATCAAGCCTCTGTCAGGGAGTTATTGTAAGAGAAGCGAAGTATTTAAATCTTTTAGCCGTTTATTTCAACAATACCGATCACTGCAATGTCACTAAAGCAAACAGATTATTCTTTTAGACCCAAAGTTTCCTCACCATCATTTTTATTTTGACTGAACCTCTCCGCATGGAAATGTAGTTAGAATATTTTTGGTTTGTTGTCATCCGTTTCCTAGTAGAAAGGCCTCTGGAACATGTATTAAATCAGCAGCAATTCTCCATGACTGTCGCTTGTGGCTTTTAGCTCAATGTGTCTTTTATCATTTATCATGTTACATGTGATGAAGTTGTTTATGTTTTGTCCTCTCTTATCATTTTCTCCGGGACGAAACCTGATAGCACTGATGCAGATAGGTGAGAGCATTTCGATGGGTATGCAGTGATAACATCACGCTGTGTTGTGTTAGGAGATCTGTATCTCTCATCATGTCTCGTCATGAGCGCAGTGGCGGAGAGGCTGAGATGAAAAGGCCGACAGCTGTAAGCCCCGTATCACGTTTCCTTAACGCGGATGAAGGAGGGAAGGTGTTGTTTGTCTTGCAGTGTGTCGATCCTGATACAGGTTGAAAACTTCAGTCTGTTTCAACTTTAAATGTGGAAGTCATTGAACAAAGTGGAGACATGTGGAGAAAAGATTTGACACATGAGGAATTTGTGACATCATAGTTACTGTTAGTCCACTGATAAAGTCATAGTCGTTTTTATTTGATTCATACACCATCTCAGCAGCTGTATTTCCTTCATTTCATCTTTTCTGTGACCAAGTGTTTTACTAGTTTATTTTCCCCCTTTTTACAATTATTATATAGGAGTTTACAAAGAGTTTATAAGAAGGAAGAGACCCACACATTATACTGTACATCTGTATGTACACATTTTCTTCCTTTTTTTTGTGTGCAAGTATCAAATTTAAACATTTGGTTTTGAAATGTGAATGCACCCATAATCCGATAGCAGACTCATTGATTACATGAATATATTCCCTGAGGGATTTATATATTGTGTTTTTCTGATTAAAGGGCATTTTCATAGTTGAAAGTCCGAGCCAACGTCTGAACCAAGGTTCATTTCTTACATTCTTTGCATGTTATCGAGTTAGTTTTAGTTTCACGTCGCAATTTCGGAAGCTCACTAAAGACTTTTATATGACGTTAATAATGTATGTCTGCTCTGGATCATCTACGTGGGTTGCGTCTACCTATACTTGACATTGATTCGTTTGTAGGCGGGTGTGTGTCTGACGCCGGCATGTTGTCAATTTGGTTTGTTGCTGTCTTTCTGTTTAAATGGAGAAAGTGAATGAACCAGTTCATTCAGTTAATTTCGTTGCCTCTCTAATATCATAAAGGTTTTACTACCAGCATCACCGACTTCAGGCGCAGTACTCCACACCAGAACTTCGAATGGTCCAAACGAACGTCCTTGTCGTTCAGACTTTATATCATTGAAAGCAAAAACTGCAGGCTAACGTTTGATTTTTTTTTCTTCACACTGCAAACTAACCGAATTATTGATCAGTTTGATCAGAGGTGGTTATTTTGGTTACTTTGGTCAAATTGAGAAGTGTGAAGGTCCAGAGTCTAAAGACCAAATAAGGTGGGTGTGAAAGTGCCCTAAACAAAGTGTGTTAAACTGCTTTTCTGTTTCCCTTGTCGACTTCATTACTGTGTGAAGTTTTCCACAGTGCTTCTGTCATCATGAACACTCACCAAGTCCAATCTCACACTGAACTCTCCTCTGAAGTCTGTGGGAGCCCGGTGCATATCTAATTCTGTTTAGTCAAGCACATCTGTAGCTGAAGAGAGACCACACTGTGTGAAAAGCACTGGAGCTGTGGCAGTTACACATGCAATGTTACAACCAGTGTGCTACAGAAAGCTCAACACAATATCACCTCTAGTTTGAACTGTGCAGTGACTGGTTCTAAGTACTCACTAGCTTGTGTGAAGGAGCCTCCTCCGCTCATGACTGGTTTTGTCCGGAGTACATGTCTATCTACAGTAAACTTACTGTTCTACTTTCTCTCACAGTAACCAGGCAGATTTCAGATGATCCTGTATGTGTGTTACTAATGTTACTGATTATCTCTCCTTCCAGCTATTTGTACAAGAATGAAATCCAATCAATTGACAGACAAGCATTTAAGGGCCTTGTCTCTCTTGAGCAACTGTAAGTGACCAACTTCCTCATCCACCTTTTCCCTCTGCTCGCCCTGCTGCTGCTGCTGCTCCTCCTCCCTCCTACTGTCTCTCTCTCTCTCTCTCTCTCTCTCTCTCTCTCTGTAAAATTCCTCTACCCCCGCCCTCCTGTGAGATTGCTATAAACATCTCATGAGTCCTGGTAAGGTCTGCATAGTTAGAAGTCATTTCTAAGCCCAAGTCATATGATGTATTGAAGTCCCAAGCATGTCACAGATGTTGGCTATTTATTTTTTGGAGCTGACATGACTGTGTAGGCCTTACACAGGTATCATGATAGCTCTGTTCAGTTTGATTCCCCCCTCCTCTGTTCCATGTGTGAGCCCCTTTCCTTCCGCCACAATGCATGCCGTGTGTGCACCCAAACTTGTATGTCGCGCTGACCCCCCTTTGACCCTGTTGCATGAGTCGCATGTGTTGTGGTCAGGGCAACAGATATGCGCCACCACCCAGCACCCCCCCACCCCGTTGTGAAGCTGAAAGCATGATGTCTAGCTGCCGTGCTGCCAGTAGTGCTGGAGTCAGAGCTCTGCTCCGCACAAGCAAAGCTTGACTTGCATCTGTCCTCGTTGTTGCAGAAATTGCTCGTCTGCTTCAATTTTATGTAATCAGTTGTTTTGTGTATTTGTGAGAAACGTCCATTGCATTGTGTGTGTTTAGTCTGTGTGGTTACAATTCAACTGCTTCCTGTGAGTCCCGACACCGAAAAGATTCCAGTTCGTGGCTGCCTGTGCTGTATCGTGATAGTTTGGCATGTTTAACAGGAGAATTTGATGTTATTGATGTTATGAGCAGTGTCCGTAGTTACAGAACAGTTACAGAACCTCAGTGATCACTTTTTAATATGTAATTGCATCATTATCCTAACAAATATGGCTGGAATGCAGCCATATTTTCTTCATAAATCAGACTGTTGTGTAAATGTTGGAGGAGACCGTGCCTCGCTCTCACTATATTAACAGAGAACAAATGGCTAATTCATGGAGTCAAAGCGATTCCAACAGCAGGCTCCATGCCTGGCAGCTGTTTTGAATTTTGCTACAATAATAAAGGGGTTTTATTTGTGGGTGACAAGTTTTGAGTCAGATCACATTTTTTGCCAAAACCTAAAGTGAAGGAAATCTATATAACTCTAAAGACCTATGCACCATTCATGTATTGAGTTTTCTTCATCTGCATGCCAGTGGGTTTGTCAGTGATCACAGAAGGACCACACTGAATAGCAAACGGATTTTCTGAAGCAGAAATGTTAAGAAGCCTTATGTTTATAAATGTGGTTTGTGTAAATGCATGACACTTGCAAAAATTCTGAAATGGGTCCATTAGAGCACCTCCGCCAGCAGTCGTTACACGATTGCAGAGGCTGCAATGTAATCTTACAGGGCAACTGTGACAAAATGTCCACTAAAAGTTTAGTTTTTTTCCACCAATAAAAGGCTCTAGTTGTTACTCTGGGTCTTTGCTAAGAGTCTGGCAACATATTACGTATTTCTTGCTCAACGATAAGTCTCACTCACTTGAGCATGAAACTTACTTTTCAACAACCCAAGTCTGACAAGACAAGAGGATTGAGACTCATTCTCAGATCTCGTGAGACTGGGGTTGTTGCAGGAGGAGGAACGTGGAAATGTGAGTGAGAGAGTAGGAGAGAGGTGTTTGGATTTTACTGAGATAAACTGTTATGGCTGCATCGTTTTCTGATGTGGAGGTCGTCCAGATTTGTTTCAGCCGGAGGACACAGACGACGAGCGAACAAGGAGGGAGAGAGGCAACAAGCAGAGGAGGGCCAACGAGCTGCTGCTCAGTTGAGAACAGGACGTGTAATGTTGCCAGACTCTTAGCAAAGACCTAGACTAATAATTTAAGCCTTTAATTGGTAAAGAAAAAGGACTTTCAGAGGTTTTTTTCTGGACTGTAGCAGTTGCCCCATATACGTTACATTGTAGCCATGGCCGTTGTGTCACAGCTGCTGGAGGAGTCGATCTGCTGGACTGATTCTAAAAGTTTTTGTAATTACCATTCATTTACACACCTACATTTATTAACACCCAAGAATCAACATAGAGAAAAAACTTATATGGATTTTCTTTTGTGGAAGACATTAAGAGGAATGTTGAATTTGGTTTTACAGTCTATGTTGCTTCAGTCTTTCTGTGTTCGTCTGTTTTGCAGCTACTTTAAACCGTTGCTCTCCCTTCCTAAACAAGCAGACACCCACCTGAACCCTTACAGTTACCATACATATGGATTTCATTTCCCAACCTTGCATCTGTACAAATATGGTTTGATCTGTTTGCTCAGCTCAAATGCAGTTCTTAGAAAATTTCAGCTTGCACAGTCGTTCGTGAAATAATGGTTGTGCTCACTTTTCAGTCTAATTTCAAACCAGCCTCCATCCATAGATGTATAGACCTGGTATCGCACTGTCTGAGATGAATGCCTCCATGTTTGCATTCATCTACAGCTTCATATCAACATTTTTGATTATTTCATTAATGTGAACTGTCAGGGATGGACAGGAGGTCCAGGATGATAGGGGAACACTTGTGTGGTCTCATTGATCCACCTCTTAGGGCCTGTGAAGTTCTGTTTAGTCAGGCAGGGAGCCCTAACCCAGTCTTTACTGTGCTTTGTTTACGCTGTGCTCTTCTCTAGGTACCTGCACTTCAACAACATTGAGTCTCTGGAACCAGAATCATTTACACATCTACCCAAGCTGGAACGACTGTAAGTTCATTTTCTGTGGAATGTTTTCTCTTATTTTGTTCCATAAGTCTGAAAGAAGAGACAAATAAAACAACTGGATAAAACAAGGAATGAGGGAATCCTCTCCTTCTCCTTGTTTTTTTACAAATTGAAATCTAATATTGTTAAGAAAGTTTGTCCCAACAACTGCATGGTGCAGAAGATCCCACAATCTTTCACATTCTGTCCAGTCCACCCCAGATCAACTCGATTTAAGTTTAAGTCTGGAAAAAACCCATGTTTAGCCACTCCCTGCTTCTTTCATATGTTTTGGATCAATCTTTTGGTTTAGAATAAAACGTGACTTGTCTTTTCTCACCATTCAGCTTTACTTCAAAATACAATGTTACTTCCTGCTGAACATTATCGTCTTAATAATTTGTTGTAACAGTTTGCTCCAATACTGCTTTTGTACAGAGGTTTTTTTTAAGTTGACAACATCTGTATGACCTGTTTGCATTAACTTTCATGCTTAATTTTCTTTCATTGCTGCAGTAAAAGTGTAAGTTAACCAGTTTCTTCATACCTGATAAAGATCTTTTCCTATGACATTTAAAAAATGTTCAATAAGAGGTTTTACTGAGGAAATGCAACAGGCACAAATTGTGTTTAATGAAAAGTTCATGCATGCATGAACTTAATATACTGATGCATATTTAATATACTGTACATGTCAACATTGATTGTTAAAATAAATATCATATTGAACTTGGGAGACTTGGATCAGGAGCGATGCAAACACAAAGTGTCTACTACTTGTACTTTTGTCCTTTAAACTCCGTATAGGTTATCTTAATATGACCATGACCACAAGAATAAAACTATATCTTTAATTGTTTCCACAGTTTTTCAAACTAAAACAAAGCCAAGGTCATTTCCTAAAGGCTCAGCTTTAGGGGTTTGAAAACTCCAGAGTAGTCTGGACAGCAGGACAAGCTGAAGTGATGTGGTTTAAATCTAAAACTAATTAGTGTGGATGTAGTGTTTGCAATGTTTGTAAGTAAGATGATTTAAATCCATGGCCTTCTTGCACACCGATTACCATTTTGTTTCATATGTAACTTGTTAGTCCATAGAAATGCCTGCGTAAGCTCTGGATATGAATTCTCCTCTCAGCATGCATCGATGATTCTGAAACTCTGCAGCAGATGTCAAAGGGTTGAAGAAAGTCCCATGAAATTCCTGCTTCACTGTCCCTGTTTATGGGCCAGCAGCTTCCCAATATATCCATTCTTCCCAGTCTCAGGAGAGGGTGAGCAGATGGCAGGACACCTGCAAAACAAAACAAAAAGTAAAATGGGGAACAGGGAGAAAAGGAATTCCCAGGTGCTCGCTCACTCTGTGGCTTGTTTGAGAATATCTCCATGGTCACGGTCAAAGCAGCCACTTTGGCAAAGTGTCCGGAGAGCGTATCTGTAGATCAGCTTTCTAAAGGTGGGGACAGGAGATCAACAAGTACAACAAATGATCTTAATCAGCTCGGAAGGAAAGTTTTGGGGAGAACGTCACATAACAAATGTTTTTTTCTCTGCTTTTAGCCAAGGAGTCCCAGGGGTCATCATGTTGCGCACAAAGCATGTCTGGGAAGATGATCGCATTTCTTGTCCCGTTCTGAAAATGGAATGTGATATTAACAAACGACATCATCAATATTTGTTTAAAGACATCAACATGTCTCATGTTATTTCCTATAAGAAAACAGTTAATTCCTCTATATTATTAAATCTCCTCATTTTTGAGGAGTCATATGAATAGAGGCTTCTCCTCCTTGTTCTAGTTTGCTGTGCAGTTATGGAAACTGATAAATCATTGTTTTTCTCCCCCTCTCTCAGGTTTTTGCACAACAACAGAATTACCCAACTCGTCCCGGGAACCTTCACTCATCTACAGGCCATGAAGCGATTGTAAGTGGGAAAAGTTTCTTAACATCCACGGAAACAGCTGTGTGAGAATGCATGTCCTCATTCATGTCTGAAGTTACCCTCATGACCCTCAATATCAAATGGAGTTTGTTTGCCGGTGAAATGCCATCCAACCACACCACAGTGTTCTCACGCTCCTTTGGCTGCGAGACGCCACTGTCCTTCCCATAGTTTTGCTTCCCCACGTTGAGTCAGCTGCAGTGGAGCTCGGAGGGAGACTGTGTGGGCTGGGGTCTGATGTGAAAAGCAAAGAAAATCTAATTTCCTGAAATATGAGAATTTGGGGTCATTTATCCCAACAACTGTGTATCTAAAACTCCATCCTCCTCCACCCAACACACAGTGAAGATCATCTCATTGTTTATTTCCCCATCTTGCCTCTGTCATACATGAGCCTTTTAGCATATGTTGAATAGCAGGCCTGTGTGCTTAAAAGGAGATGCTAAGAGAAACCATAGACCACACATCTCCACTTCCCCCCGTTGTACAGATATCAAACTAAAATATCCTGGATACGGATGCCGCCATCTTGCGATTATGACAACATTTGGAGTCGCAGTCACAGCGCTGTAGTGATCCTGGTGGGGAGCTGTTGATCACGAGTCAGTCTCAGGTGTCAATCGTGACTCTTCAACCCATTTTTATGGCATTAAATAACTACTTAAAACCAGATTTACCACAACAATAAGCACATTATTTGAATTAAAAATGTCACCTTTATTCACAGGATAGTATGCATGAAATGGGGTGAGAGCAAGTGGGGAAAGACACACAGCAAGCGTTTGGGTAGGAACTGAACCAATGGTCACCGGATGTGGTACAAAAAACATTTCCTTTGACTTTTTAAGTTCGGTCTGTGTCCCATCCACTAACATGGAGGAGGCAGGGTTTATGACATGTACTGCTGCCAGCCACCAGGGGACAATGAAGAAGGTTTGGCTAGACATTTGGAGTGCCATCATGTCATTTATGAGGCCATAATGTCCTTTTGTGTTGAAGGATATGAAAATATATAAAAAGGCTGAGTCTGATCTGTTCCTAAGACACGTTTCTTCACACAGAGAGCTTAGCCTCACTCTGCCTAACACTCTGCCAGTTGAATGTTCTGAAAGGCACGTCATGGATAATGGACACATTGTGGTAGAACTGAGAGCTGGATCAGTTACCAGAAGACGAGGCCAGGCAGACAGATAGTTTCCCACGACAGGGAGAGAGAGTCTTCCAGCACGGTCCGGCTGTGCGCCGCTGTTTGCACTGACCTGGGCTGTTTCTGACCAAGCCTTTATAAGCTGCCACAGCAGAGTTTCCGAACACTGCTGCACACACAACCCTGTTGTTACAAGTCATATAATGTTATACATGGAATACATATCCGTGTCTCACTTGCTCTATGTGTATTTGTGTGTGTATTCAGGCGACTAGATTCCAATTCATTAAACTGTGACTGTGAGCTGCTGTGGCTGGCCGACCTGCTGAAGCAGTACGCTGAGTCGGGAAATGCCCAGGCCGCAGCTACCTGCGACTACCCCAGCCGCCTGCAGGGGAGATCGGTGGCGACGCTCACCGCTGAGGAGCTCAACTGTGGTACGTTTTCCCACCGCGCACAACATTTATGGAACATCAACCAACAATGATTGTCTTCACATTCAAAACAGGGACAGTCAAAGTGGGGCCCAATAATCCCCTTTAGGAAACCACTTTTAAATTTAGTAGATCCTGCTATTTATTTGGATTTCTGCCAAATTAATAAAAATGTTAAGAAACACCCATGCAATCTCGCAATGTTTAAGAAATTTAAAAAATCTGGATCCACACAAAAATTGAATGGGTTCTTTCCTGACCCATACTGCATCCTTCTCCTTTCTTGGTAGTTGGTCCTGTAGTTTTTGCATAATCCTGCCAACTACCAGATAGACAAATTTTTGTCAAAAAGTATTATAATAATGAATAACATTAATAATAAAAAACTTAATTTATACAGCACTTTTCAAAACACAGCTATAGAGTGCTTTGGAACAGGATTGAAACATCTCAGTACCAAGCTAACCTACTAAATTCCATTGTTTTGCCCATTATAGCGGAAATTTGACTGTGTTGATCTTGAATGTGCCGCAACATGAACAGCATCCTCCATTCACTACAAGGGGGGGACCAACCTATAGAAACTTTATTTAGTTTTAAACTGAGAGGAACAAGAGCACATGAAGCCATACACTCATGGCTCCATGATGACATGTGTTTTCCACATGCCTGCTCTTACACACATACATCAAACAAGAACAAATTCTCAGTCTATATACAAGACCTCTGACCTTCCTGTCCATGATAACAGGTAAGCTTAGTCACCCTGTCTCATGCATACACACACAGACGCACGCACGCACGCACGCCGCACGCACGCACGCACGCACGCACGCACACAGGTGTATCCTCTGTTTGTGTCTGAGGTCTGCAGGCAGCAGCTGGGTCAGTCGTCATGCACCAGCAGCTGTGTGTCTGGTCGGGATAAAGTGTCAGGACCCCCTGAATTTGGCCTCCGGTCTCTGTAGTATCAGTCCACAAGCAGCTGCTTTGTTCATCAATGAGACAGGGATGCTTTGTGTGTGTGTTTGTGTTTGTGTGTCATCACTCTGTATTTGAGTAACTTTTAATAGGCGCTGAAACTTTCTTTTAATGGCTTCAAATGTAAAAACTGAATATTACTACCTATTACAGAATTCCATTATTTATTTTATAAGAAGAACAATATGAAGAGTACAGGATTATTTAGTTGTCATGCTACTCATTTTTAAAGTGTCAAATCCTTTGTAGACACGTGGCTGTGAAAAGTTTGGGAAATTCTCTGTGGTCAGATTTGGCAGAAACTTTTTTTCTGTTGGGAAAACTTGTCACCACTGAAATCCAGTGTGGCAAACCTTAACCTAAGTTGATCCTAACTTCTCTGAATGTGAGGAGAGGAATATTTCTTTAAATGAATTACTGCCCAACAGTGTAAACAGCGTAATAGTGACCCACTTCTAGAACGGCTCTGGTTCCTGAAGTAGATTTCCCATTAATTTTCTCCATTGATGTTTCAGAAAATCCTCATAAAAAGTATTTTAAGTTTGAAACCAGGCCAAACAACTACGAGATGAATCGTGACCATAAAACATTTGATTCAAAGCAACAACAATATTAGAAAACAGAAAAATGGCAAAGGTACAAGCTGTGTACATATTTTTTGTACACGTATAAAGCGTTTCATATAGTGTTAAGTGCAGTTAACCTAGTGTCCTAATGCTGAACGATCTGAGCATAGCTGACATGATTTTCCCGGTTGTGTTAAACATTACCATGGTAATAATGAGCTTGACTAATCAAAGATGTCACTATTACACCCGAGGATTGTGGGTAGTGTTTTACTTCTCCTTCACATCATGAATAAAACAAGTTTTCTTAAAACGCAGTTGATAGCATTTGGACTTGTGGTTTCTGCAGCAGCAAATAACATTATTTAACAATCTTGCCGCATGTGGTGAATCTACATTTGATGGTTCCAATATTATGGCTGATAATCAAAATCTCTATTCAGAAAATGAATGGGATTTCCACTCCTGGAAACACGCTGCTGAGCTCTATTTTTTATGTTTAAAGGATCCTGTAGATTTGAGGCAAAATCAAGCTTAAGCACAGGTCTTACACTTGGTATTTTTATGCTCTTTAATACTGCAAGTAGAGAAGGAAGTGCACATTTCAATGTGTGTCTGTGCGATTAAGTTTCAGTGGGTTTCTCTAACAGGCGGTTAGTTCCTATACCAGTAAATCCAACTGTGTAAACTCTGTGTTTCAATCAGCTCTCTCTGAATGCTGCAGTCTGAGCCAGACAGCCAGGCCAGTTGGCAGATGACTGTAACCCAACCACAGTTAAATCTCAGCAGCTAATTTGATGGCCCCAACGTGCCCATTCTTGCTCAATGCATCCCCCCCCCCCCCCTCCACTCCATGGGCCTACATAGCAAGGCAGCAGGGGAAGAATGTCTGCGTAACAACATGGTGAGAGCCACACCTCCCTCTCTCCATCCCTCCCTCCTTACTCTCCCTCTTCGCCCCTTGTCGGTGGGGCGGAACAATGCACAGAGGGTTGAACAGCTGTCAAAACAGCCACCCTCCTTGAGATGAAGTGCCACCTCCCTGCACAAGTGGTATCTGATGAGCCAAGCTCACCTCCTCATTGGGCCTCAATGGAGGCTGGATTACCACAAACAGGATTTGCCATCCCACTGAATCAAGCCCAAGTTTTAATGTGGAGTCATTTGCTGGAAAAAAAGGGGTTGATGTTCTTTGTCTGAATTTCAGAAGCTTCTTACGGGTTTAGGTTGGGTTTACCTGCTGGTGTATATTGTTCTTTATGTTCGCAGAGTAGGCAGAAGTGTTTGAAATGTGTCTGCCTTGTGTGTGTTTGGAGCAGGGGCCACAGAGAGTGTGGGAGCTTGTCTTTCTTTAAAGAATGTTGTGGTTTTGTTCAGTCCTTCCTAATGTAAGAATGTGTGCATAATGGTAACGGGGGGGGCCAGCATCGTAGCCATCTAACCAAACTGCAAGATGAGTGTGTTTGAGTTAGTTTGAGTGACTTTCTCAAGAATGGTTTATGTTTGCAGTGGCACACTCCCCTGCACACACACTGCGGTGCGATATGAGGCAGATGATGTCATGTTCAGATGTGGTGTTTCAGGAAATATAGCCAGAGACGTTTAACTGTGTCTGCATCCGCATGTGAATGGCTCAGCCTCATCACCATCCATAGAAAAATCCAGGTTCACCAGAGGCTTGATTCAGGCACATGCATATGAATGTCCATGCATTTACATGTGTGTTTAATTATCTTCCCATCTGACCTCCTCCTCCAGAGGTCCCCAGGATCACCTCAGAGCCCCAGGATGTCGACGTCACATCAGGGAACACTGTCTACTTCACCTGCAGGGCCGAGGGCAACCCCAAACCACAGATCATCTGGCTCAGGAACAAGTAAGACAGCTCATGTTCTGACTAATGTTATGTCACCAAAGGCTTTGCTCGTCACTGTGTGCTTTTAAGCTAGTTACCTCTGCCAAGGAGGTTATGTTTTCGTCTGCAGGATTATGCATTAACTACTGGATATATTACCATGAAACTTGGGGGAAGGGTGTGGTATGGGTCAGGGAGCAGAGCCAGGATTTTTTTTTTTCTTTGACATAAGGCATTTTTTTGTCATTCTCGTTGATATTATGTAATTTGTGTATGAAAAAGACATATCAGAGGACTGATAATTATCAGTGTGTGTAATTTGGTGCAGATCCAAATCAAAATAAGGATCTAGTGAATTTAAATGTGGTTTCATAGGGGGACTATTGGTCCTTGGCAGAGGTATGAACTATAATAATATAAGTGCCATTCTAGTTCCAGTTTTAAGATTGATGTAATACATGTTAAATTACCATTACCATTTTAAAAGGTTTAGGGATTATGCCAGCACTTGCACAGACATCACTGAGAGTATTGTGTATCTCTATTGTGCCCCCCCTTCGCAGCAATGCTCTAAACATGCGTGACGACAGTCGTCTGAACCAGTTGGAAGACGGGACGCTGATGATCCAGGACACCAGGGAGACGGACCAGGGCGTCTACCAGTGCATGGCCAAAAACGTGGCCGGGGAGGTCAAGACTTCCCAGGTCACACTGCGGTATTTCGGAGCCCCCTGTAAGTGGCTGCTGTCAAACTCAACCTCTGCTTGTGTCAGATGATGTTCATGTTTAATAAGATGTTGAAGAAAAACAAAACACGAACATTGTGTTGTCAATTCTGAGATTGTATCCACTAACTTATTTTAAAATAAAGTGAAATAAAGCAAAGGTAGTCTTTCCATTTAAATGGAGAAAATGAATAAACCGGTTAATTTTATTAATTCTGTTGCCACAGTAATATCATTATGATAGCACTACCAGCTAAATTAAGATTATTGTCGTTCAAACATTGTATCATCTGAGGTGAAAACTAAAGTGACATTTGGTCAGCAGGGGTTTCCATCAGCATGAGACAATGTAGGGAGACTGGAGCAAGGTGTCTGCCCTCAGAGAAGCTCTGAGGTTAACTTCAGAGTTCAGCAGGTCAAATAACTGGGATGTCCCGCTGAGCTCTGAGCAAAGCCTGCTGGCACTCATGTGAATTTTATTAACACACACATTCCCTCTCACACAGACACACACACACACACACACACACACACACACACACACACATTCTCTCTCAAACGCTCAAAGGCACACAAAAGTACATTCTGTCCTCTTTCTCTGTTGCTCTTTCTTCTGCCTGGCATATATACACACTTAAGCAGCACTCACACATCAATCAGTCACAGTGCGAATGGTCGCCGCTGTGGGAGATTAGCGCGGCCGTCTCCAGATGACCTCAAGGGCTCGTCTCTGGGGTGACGGACGGCCCTAGTGACGAGACCTTGTTAAGGAACAGTCTCTGAGAGCAGATGTTGTGCGTTTCCTGTCTCCGTGCGATTGTAAACGACAGGGCCCTCACTGTGTACATATTTCCTTGAACTCCACTGTAATCAGTGGCCAAATATGGACAGGACGCGACCACATTTTGTGACACATAAAGGAAGTTGTTTTTAGCAAGTAATCAAAGTGGCGCTTATTGACAGAAATATACAAATATGACCTTTGTGCATCATCTGACCTTTCGAATTTCGACCACTTTATTTTCAGCATATTCCCTGTATTTACTGAGGGACATCACTGGTTACCTCCTACCCTGAAATGACTTAGACCACATGAAAAATGTTGTCATCTCTGACCTTATTAATGTAACGTCATTCGCCTGTTCTCCTCCACCTCCTCTTTCGACCCGCTCCTCCAGCACGGCCAAGTTTTGTGATCCAGCCGCAGAACACCGAGGTGCTGGTGGGAGAAAGCATTACCTTGGAGTGCAGCGCCACTGGCCAGCCGCAGCCCCGGGTCACCTGGACAAAGGGAGACCGCACACCCCTGCCCAACGACGCTCGCATCAACACCACCCCCTCTGGAGGACTCTTCATCCAGAACGTGGACCAAGCGGATGCTGGACAGTACACCTGTTTCGCCTCCAATAATGTTGATACCATACATGCAACGGCTTATATCATTGTACAAGGTAGGAATCAGACGTCATGTGTTAGGTGATTGTGTTTTGCCTTTTGTATTTATTAAAAGATAATGCTCTCTTATAGGGGAATATTTTTACATTGAGTGCATTGTCTTTCCAGCCTCTGTAAAATTGTGACACGGAAAGCCTTTCTATGTGGAGTTTGCATGTTTTCCCCATGTCTGTGTGGGTTTTCTCCGTGTTCTCTGGCTTCCTCTCACAGTCCAAAGACCTGCAGACTGAGGTTAGGTTGACTGGAGACTCTTAATTGACCATGGATGTGAATGTGAAGCCTAGTTTATGCTGGCTGTTGCTGTCTATTCTTGCGATGGCATTAATACATTGATGTATTAATGAAGGGACATAGAGATTCCCAGATGGTTCCTGGAGGGCAATTATTGAGACTGTTGTTAAAGACGTGGCATTCTACATGAAACTATGTAAAAACCAAAGCCACAAGCCTGAAGTGGTGCTCCTGGAAGAAAAACAGCCGGTATTGGGATTGAGATTTTACAGGATGTCGTCATGTAACACAAAGTTGACTCAGTCAAAACAACAAGACTTCTGAATCAACTTGCAGTCTCACCTCACCATAGAGACAACACTCCAGATTTTATTTTGACATAAAATATAACAGAATTTTCTCTTTTCCTTTCTGTCTGTAGCGATCCCCCAGTTCACACTCGCACCACAGGACCAGTCAGCGCTGGAGGGTCATACGGTGGACTTCCCTTGTGAGGCCAGTGGTTACCCGCAACCGGTGATCGCCTGGACAAGGGGGGGCAGTCCTCTGCCACTGGATCGACGCCACGTGGTCCTGTCCTCCGGGACTCTGCGCATCACTCGGGTGGCAGCCCACGATGAGGGCCAGTACGAGTGCCAGGCAGTCAGCCCTGTGGGCACTGTACGCGCAGCTGTTCAGCTCAGCATCCAGCAGAGAGGTGAGGGTGTACATGATATTGTTTATTACTAGATCGTTTTTTTTAATCAATGACATGTTAATTTACACAAGATCACCTTGACAGAATCTAGGCTCCTATGGTGAATGTTGAATTTTAGGTTCTATAAGAGAGAGACGTGGAAGTAGTGCTGGAACTAAGACAGGCTGTTAGTGTGGCTGCTGTAAGGTCTTCTTCAAACACTGTGTGTTTGTGGAGGAGGGGAGTGTTAGGTGGTAAAATGTTAAGAGGCGGGGGGTGGTGCAGACCCATTCAGTCACAGCTAATTTGTCTCTGCACGTGCGAGTCGGCTATTAAACTGTTACAATGCATGTATACATTGGAAGACAGTATGGGGGGGGGGTTGTGTGTGGTAATTAGCGTTGGCAAGTTTGGCATCTTTGTGTGTCTATGTGCAATGTAAATGCGTTACACTTTTACTGTGCAGATATTTTTGTGTGTGCATGCAAGAGGAAGGCATATCAAAGTTGGAGCTTTCTCGTGTGCGTGTGTGTATTTCTTTCTGTGGTTGCAAGGACCAATTTTGATTCCAAACCATTGGTCCGCACAACTTAACAGGGCTGTTTGAGGGTTCGGACTTGGTTTTAGAGTAAGTGTTAGTGTTGAGGTTTGGTATTTAGTTGCAGAGGTGGAAAAAGTAGAAGTTAAGTTACTTGTGTTAAAAACAACTCAAGTAAGACTATAAGTAATGATTCAACTTCTTTACTCAAGATTATTAAAGTGCAGGCTCCGAATTGTCATCCAGGTAAAGAAGTTCCCCTCTGATCACCATTTCTATTTCCACTGTTCAAATCAAACTCACTCATGTCACATTGACGACTATTCAACTAAAATTACTCAACAATTTACTAAGAACAGGTCAAAGCAAGAAGATATTTGTGAGCATGAAAAATTGTTCAGGGGGAAATGTGTACAATATATTGAAAGTATTTTTCATTTAAATAAGGGATGGGGAATGTTTTGTTGCTCTGTTTCATCGTCATCATTTCCAGTAACGTTGGCTGATTGTGTGCGTGTGCGTGTGTGTGTGTGTGTGTGTGTGTGTGTGTGTGTGTGTGTGTGTGTGTGTGCGTGTGCGTGTGCGTGTGCGTGTGCGTGTGCGTGTGCGTGTGCGTGCGTGTGCGTGTGTGTGCGCGCCTGTAACTAAAATTACAGGCTTGGCTTCGCACAGGAAAGCATGGCACTCTGTAATCCTGAGATGACACCATGTTTTTCCATGTAGTAATGGCTGTTAACATGGCTCAAAGTACACGCTGCATAATGGCTCTACACGGTTTAAGTCCTGTACAAATCTGCGACCATGCTTGCTCTGTCTGATGGTGTGTAAGAGCGCTGTGCAGAGTAAAAGACAAACCATGAGAAGAAAGTGAAAGCAGAGATTAATAGATGAAGTTTAGCATGTTGCCATTCAACACACATGTCGGTGTGACTGTAACATCAATACCTGTTATATTGTTACTGTGTTGGGATTCCTGCGAGACACAGAGTGGTACTGGCAGCACGTTGTCACTAGCTTTGATGCTGGGTTCTGTACACAGCAGTGAACCCCGCGCTTTAGAGAGTTCAACTTTGATTTAAAGGCAGTTAATTAGTGTGAGTCTACTATGAAACTGCCTCCCACTGCACTTTGTGCTCTAAAACTTGTGGGATTTTCCCATGGCCAGGTGGCTCACTGCCGCCTGCTGCATGGGAACCAGGCAGGAATGTGAACACGGTGTGTGAGGGGCAAACATCCACCCGCTCCCACCAGACACCTCAGCGGAAGAGTGAAGCTTAGACAGTACAGTATCACACAGGGACTCCCTCGGGTGTGTGCGTGCTTGTTTTGGTTGGCTCTTTAGGACCTTTTTTCCAGCATAAACACTGACCTTGTCAGGACCAGTAGACCTCATGGGGACCTAAGCCTGGTCCTGGTTAAGGTTAGGGGCAAGATGTGAATTGTGGTTAGGGGAAGGTTAGTTTGGGGATAAAACGCAGCTCTGTAAAAAGCAGCTTTCAAACATGCCCTGAACGCAAATTGTGTGAGAGTGAGAGCCTCCAGACTTTCTGCAGACTCCGGCCAGTCCCCTAAAGTCTGCAGAAATTCTGGTGGAGCCAGAGAAGCCATAGCAGCACAGCCGGAGATCCTCTCAAAGGGCACATGAGATAGAGTGGGGGTGTTTGTAACGTTTCAAACATGCAACAGATGCAAAAATGGAACGGATGGTGTCATTCACGTCGGAGACACAGACAAAGATGTCAAGAGAGTTTTTGGTGATGATTTGCTGTAAACAAAATCATGTGATCTCTGCAGCAGAATGAATACGTTACATCCCGCCTCTACTTGCTGCACCACATTTCATTTAAAGTGTCTGGAGATTTCTGTGCTGCTGTAAATGCGTCTGAGCAGAGAATACCCTGCTGCGTTGTGCATGTGTGAAAGGCAAACTGTGGAGAAAGTCCAGAACTAATTCTCCGGACTTACTTCTGAGGTCATATCTGAAAACAGCTTGACAGAAATGTTTAAGGGTGAGGTAAAAAGAAGTCATTGTTAGGGATAATTGATTGATTAAGCTCGGTTAGAAGGTTAAGGTTTGAGTTTATGCATTTTGTTATGATGGTTAAGGTTAGAGAATGGGGCAAGGGGATGTATTATGCTGATGAGTGTCCCCCACGGGATAGTGAAACTTGTGTGTGTCTGTGTGTGTGTCTGTGTGTGTGTGTGTGTGTCTGTGTGTGTGTGCGTGCGTGTTCGTGAGTCAAGGTGAGTGATGGCAGACCGACTCAATCTGTGTACACAAATGAAGACCAGCTGTTTTCACTCCCTATAGCATCTGTTAGGATGAGATGCTGCCTGCACAACATATTGAAATTAAAATGTTTGAGTCATTGAAATGAAAATCATATGAAAAGGAAAAGAAATTAGCTTTACAAAGACTTAAAGCTGTTGAATGTTTTGCAGCCCTGTAATAGAAGATAGAAAATTTGCCTTTGCTTAGCGTGTGTATCCATTTTTAAAAACGCTAAGATAAGTCTTAGAACATTGTGTGTGCTATGATTAATTGCAATATTCATTTGACATTGTACACTGTTGCATAATCATTAACACATGCGCATGTGTGTGTGTGTGTGTGTATGTTTTAACTCATTCAGTAACGCCTGTTTTCACAAATGCTCCAAGGGACCTGACGGCTGAGTCTGGCCAGGATGTCCAGATTCCCTGCAGCGCTCAGGGCCAGCCGCAACCCGTCCTCACGTGGAACAAGGTTAGACGCTCAAGCTCCCGTTGGCTGAGTCAGGTCTCACCCCGTGACCTCATGACCTCAGAGGTCACTGGGGTTTAGACAAGTGCTGAAGTGGTTGGACTGGGACCAGGAAATATCTTAAATCAGTCATTTTTATAAAGTAAAGCAAACGATGAGGAAGACATGATTTAGTGATAATTATATTTTAGCTCCGAGTTTTTCTGAGATAACGCTTTATCACTTTCTCGTCATTTGATCCCCATATTCTCACACCTGTTCCCGGGGCCATAACCTTTCCCCTTTTTTCTCTCCCCCAAACCTTTCCTTCCCAGGATGGTGTGCAAGTGACAGAAAGTGGCAAGTTCCACATCAGCCCTGACGGTTTCCTGGAGGTGAAGGACGTGGGCACTGCCGATGCTGGACGCTACGAGTGTGTCGCTCGCAATCCCATCGGCTACCAGGTTGCTAGCATGGTGCTAACTGTCACGGGTAAGAAAGAGCTGAGGTCAGCAGCTTTTGTCCTTTCTGCCTGAGGGGCGGGGTGACTCCGTGTTAGAAAGTAAGGTTTAAACTTATCAATAGTGTCGCACATATGGTCTCATACATCTGCTGAAGAGAAAACTGATATATTATAATAATTATTCATTGTTACACATACTATGATCCATATATCTCCACCACATAGTAACAGCTGCATGCAGGAGACATCAGTTTAATGCAAAATAAATATAAAGTAGGGCTGTAGTTAGCTGAAGAAAATCTTGGTCGATTGAAATGTTGTTGGGAAGAGGAGCACAGTATCGCTAACCAATTATCATATTATACGTAAACATTGTCCTCCTGCCTAGCCTTGTAGGAAAGTGGTCACACCCAGGAAGTGTACACAGGTAGGCAAAAAGATGTGATGATAAAATGATTGGAGCTTTTTACAGCCTGACAGCTTCCGTAGATTTATTTTTGTTGTCAGAGCTTTTCATTTATTCATTGCTGTCAGGATGTAAAGAGGATTTCGTCAAGATATGACAAAATAATGCTGAAAAAGATCCTCTACCCTACCTTTAAATCATTTTTAGATCAAACATATTAAATATATCAATTCTAATTTGTTCACTCTTTGATGTAAAACATTAAATGTGTAAATTGACGGAGCATCTTCATCCAGAAAAGTTAGCCTAGTGTTATTAGATGATCTGCAATGGTGGTTGTTCAAATTAACATTTGACTATTCAGTCATCCTCATAAACAAAACACTTCTTTGTCATGGTGTAGATTAGTTTGGAGCCAATTCCAAGTAAATGTTCAGGAAACGCATATACTTGTATATATTAAGTTTGACCCCTCTCTTTTGGGTAGGGGCAGCAGTTAGTTGAAAGATTTGAAAAAAGAATTTCTCTCCCTTCGACCTACACAAATAATGGACCAAGCCTTGAAGGGTAATGATGTAGCACCTCACACATGATGAAAGAAACACTTTAAGCGACATTCCCTCTCGTCCTGCACCATCGATGTGGTGAATCAGTGTCGAACCCGGTTTAGTTTGATTTCTCTTATTAAACATTTACCCATCACCTAATAGAGAAAGTGAAAGAGAACATGAAGCAGAAACGTTGGACGACGATTTGCTAGCTGAGAGACAAGTGAGGATCACAACACAAAAAGAGATCTGTGTTATATTTTGTATATTCAGTGTGAATTGTTGTCACATTAGTGCAGAGTCCACAGAGGAGTGAGATCTGTTGATCTACTTGGTCTAAGTCAGTGAGCCTTTGTGTAACACTCTGCTGCACCGCTATCAGATTCCTATCAGCTCTTCCCTTTGTGTGTTGGTGTTTCCTGCTGAGATCTCTCAGCTCAGACCACAGCACTCTGCTGGTGAACCATAAACTGTATCAGTGTGCTCAGTGGTTGTTGGACTCTCTTTAGTCCTCCCATCACAATTCCACTGTTTTCAGTGGCACACTCAGATGAAGGAGTGTGCCAGAAATGTGTTCACTCCAGCTACAGGAGGGAAGCTGAAGTCTCTTACACTATTCCGTTGGAAATAAGAAACATCGGTTAAGTACTACAGTATATACAAACCATTATTTTTTTACCCCTTATATAACGGCATAAAAATGGCGTAAACATTTTGGGGGGGAAATTAAATGGGGCATTTTATTTGAACTGATATAAATAGACAGCTTTTTGGCCCAAACTTTTTATTATGAAAAGGACACCATTTGGTCCCCATAAGCCTTGTTTTTAGCATGTTACTCTCTTTGCCACCGGGACACAATTTTCACGGGAAAATGACAACTTGATTTATGGCACGAAGGAAGAAACTGCGTCACCCATTGCGTTAACAAAACAAGGAAAGGATTCACCAGCGTCATGGTGCTGCAGCGCCTTTACAACATTGACCAAACAATAATAGCACCTGGAACTGCTTGGGACATGAAAGTTTTCCGTTCCAATAAAAAAATGAACCACAACTGGAGAAAGTGGATTGTCAGTTGATGTTAGTTTTGGGTACGAGCAACCTGTGAATGATGTTTTTGTGCTTTTCTTTTTTTTCAGTTCCTGCAGTGAGCAGACAGGGAGACACCTTCGTGAGCACATCCATCGAGCAGGCCATCCGTAATGTGGACAGTGCTATTGAGTCCACAAGGAGACGTCTGTTTGATGGGTAAGATATGAGTGAGTCATATAACGGACGCACTTAAATTTGCATATTGCATTCACTATCCCCTTGCCCTGACTTCAACCATCATAATCAAATTAACCATTAACATAACCCTAACCTAATAATCATTCTAATGTTTACTCTAAAATGCTCAAACAGCCCTTTGATGGTTTGTCAGAAAGTGAGGACCAGCCAAAATGTCCTTGCTTTCCATCAAACCGGTCCCCACAAAGATAGCCATTAAAACTTAATACTTACACAAACATTATTATTAACATTACTTACACAAGCTTCACATTCCCCTATATTAGCGGATAGGATAGGAGGTCTTTTGCAGAATATCGTAAAGCATGTAAAGTCCGTAATGTGGAGCAGATTTGGGTTAGATTGATAGGAGACTCTAAATTTACCTTAGGAGTTAATGTGAGCATGTTCGTTTGTCTCTGTATAGCAGCTTTCAGATGTTCTCTAAACTCTGGATAATCTCCTGAAATTATTTGGATGGGTTGTATGTGAGAACGCATTTGTCCGAGTCAGTTGCTGTTGAAACTTTCCTGAGTTTTTTCTGCCAGCCCTCTCATGAAAACTCCAGATCATGTCCGAGTGAGCCCAGGAGAGAATACAGCAGGATTATGTCCAGAGATTCACACTGAGCAAGTGAGCGCATCAACGGCGTTTCTAATATAAAAAGGACGCAAAACTGAAAAAAAACCTAAAAAAATACAAATATTTCAGAATGAAAGAGGTGTAATACACAAAGAGGACGCAGACGAACAATGTCAACTTTGAAAGACAACGAGATACAAGAGCTTTTGGTGATAAGGGCTGATGGTGGTGTTGATGTGCTTTAAACAAAAACACATGATCTCTGCATCAGAATGAATACATCATTTCCTGCCTCCTGCAGGCTGAACCCAGGCGTCACCCCTCACCTGAATGTTCAGGAGATTTTCTTTTTCGGATGTTCTCCGGAGTTAGTGTCTGAAAATGGCTCATGTCAGCCTTGCGCTACGCCTAATGTCAATCGGGATTGGCTCCAGCCCTCAAGACCCTCAAGGGATAAGCAGTATAGATAATGGATGGGTGTCTGTTAATGGCTGGAGGCAAAGTTTACCTAAAGAATGAAAAATGTTGTTTCCCACTATGCAGTGTCTGATGTAGGGAAAAGGTCACGTACACCTTTGTGCACGAAGGTTACGACTTACTGCAGCTCCATATCCAACTGTATTTATTGGACATGTGTTTTGCACAAAAGTCTCAGTCTTTGATGGAGATTGTAACAGATGAAAGCAGAAGTCTGCAACAACATTATGTCATTACTATTTTTTTTTACTTCCAGACGCTGACAGGGCCAACGTTAAAACACTAATAGCTGGTCTCACGTCATCTTGGCAAATGACTTGCATTTCTGAGTCAGAGCCTTCAGGTAAAGAGTGTAGCCATTGGAAGTTTCAGAGGCCGTGCCTGACACCCTGCTGTTTCATTGCACAATGTTTTCAATTTTAGTCAGTTCAGAACACTTGAATTTGAGCGCTGCCGCAGGGCGTGGTACTCGCAGCCATTTGTTCTGACAGCTGCAGTCAGTGTCTGTGGCTGGTTATCATCAGCTTCTCATTCTATCCTTATCAATTTGCTTATTTTCAAATGGTGTGTCAACGTACTAATCCTCGGGATGATTGAGGAAAGTCTTTGTAGATGAGAGATGTCAGTGGTGTCAATACAACTCACAAGTGTTTCCATCCTGTCGAATGATGTGGTTAGCTGTTGTGTTTTTCTTGGCATGCACATACAGTGAGTGCACACACACAGAGAAACACAACCCGAACACACACACACACACACACACACACACACACACACACACACACACACACACACACACACACACACACACACACACACACACACACACATACACAATTGAAAGCTAAATGAAGATGAGGGGATTTCTATCCCTCCATCACGACAGTCACAGACTCACAGTGGCGACTGCTTCCTGCCTGACAGCACCAGTGTCTCTCACCTTCATATGGAATTAATGTAAAACCAGACTGACGTTGGTAGAACAAGAGCAATACAGAGGAGGAGCTAGTAGCACTTGTTACTCTGATCACAAAGCACGTTGACTGTCGCACAGTTAGACCATGAGGTCCATTTCCTGATGGTAGCAGCTGTTCATGAAGGCAGCACATCTTTCAAGCGTCTTGGAACAGTTCAACCAGCTTCACACCTGCATCGGGTTGTTTGGGGATTTGAGTTTTATCATAAAATACATGTTAATACTAGACTGGTCTGGCACCCGCTATATTTTAAATATATATATATATATATATATATATATATAAATAAATGTTTTGCACTTCTCATAATAACATCTCTAACTTGGTGTTATACTCCGTTGCTGCATTGTATAGCTGTCTGCATCAGGTTTTTACCATCCACGCAGACAGGCAGAAAGTTTCCGATGAAGTTGTGCACGTGCCTGCGAGTGGCACATAATGCAGTCTCTTTTTGGCGAGGATCTTTAGAATGTGTACCTGTCATATGGAATCAGTTGCATGTGAGAGCGACGTTCCTGCCTGTGCACCCCTGGTACTGCCACAGTGAATGAATTCTATGGAGAATGCTGCAGAGAAAATTGAAAAAAAATCCTGGATCTGCACCAAAATTGAATGGGTTCTTTCCCAACCCATACCACACCCTTCCACAAAGTTCTGTGGTAATCCATTTGGTTGTTTTTGCATAATCCTGCTAACTAACAAACAAACTAAATGAAAACATAACCTCCTAGATGGAGAGTAATTCTTATTTCATATGCTCTATGTTCTATTCTACATATACATATACATGTAGAATGTGTTCTAAATCCAATAATTTTTTAACACAAACACAAATAAAATGCTTATGTTCCGATAGTAACATGCCTTACATGTTCATTATGACATCATCTAAATGTGCTCGTAAAATGAGAGTTTTTCATTTTAACATGGCTTGGGTAAAACACCTGTGCATCTGGCATCATAATCACAGCCATATATGTCCAACTCTGACTGAGCTTTAAAAGCTGCAGTTGAATGCATGTTTAGAAACATGACTTGAGGTGCTGCTGCAGCAGTCCAGTGGTCTTCAAGAGGGAATGAGATCAGTAACAACACAGTCATGTCCATAAACCCAGCTGCAGGCTTGCGATGGAGGAGTGGATTGACCAAGATGTTTGTACATGTTTTGGGCTTCTCCTCATTGGAACTCTCTGACCTGCTATTGCTGTGGTGAAGAAATCCTTTTTGGAAGTGTGAGAGAAAACGCTGCCTTCTTTTCCTGCCCTCAAGAGACACAGAAACAAAAAAATCTACCCAGAAAATGTGGTTTGACTTTGAACTTGCAAGTGCTTTCTTTTTATTTGTCTTTCTTGACTCCCACACATTTTTTCTTCTGTTTCCCACCGTGTTTTTTTCCCCCTCTACATGACTTCATTTTCATTGTCACTTCTCCTTCATCACTCTCTCCTTCTCTCCCACCTCCCTTAAACCCTGTCTACCTATCCCTCATCCCTCCAGTGAGCCTCGTACCCCAGGAGAGCTGCTGGCTCTTTTCCGGTATCCTCGTGACCCCTACACGGTGGAGCAGGCGCGTGCGGGAGAGATCTTCGAGCAAACTCTTCTGCTCATCCAGAACCACGTCAACCAAGGTCTCATGGTCGACACCAACGGCACCGGTGAGGCTGCTAACCTACTGTTCTGCGTGTTGTGTCTACAACGTGTTTGCAAATCTTTTGTCATTTTGCCTTTATTTGAAAGATGAAATGGTAAATAGAAATGCAACAAAGGTTCCCAGGTGATAGAGTGGACATTTTTGGCTACATGGTCTGCTTTCTAATTATTAGGCTATCATGGCATAACAACCCCACCCCGCATTGTAGATTACAACATTAACACTTCTTTGCCAAAATTACATGTTCACATTGAGTATAACACTGGCAGGTGAAATGTTATAACACAAGTCATATTGTCCATAATTTGACAGGAAAACCAGAGGACAGAGTATTGTTGAGATTTTGTTTTATATTTTGTGAATAAAGTCATAATACTATGAGAATACATTTGTAATAATAAAATAAAGTTGTAATATTACAAAAATATATAAACTTGTTATTTTACAACAGTGAAATTGCAATTTTACAAGAAGTCGTACTTTTAGGATATGAGTCATTTAACAGGGACAATATCAGACAATCAAGTCTGTTACCTGTGTTAAAATGAGGAATATGGAACATTTTGTTAAGTTCTAGTGTAAGTCTAAAAAATAACCAAATACTGAACATAATTAAATGAAAAGATTGTGTCTCTTTTATGGAGAAGCAAATAGTGTTGAGTGGCTTGATGGGTCAAAGCGGAGACTCTGTGCTAAATTCATATGTGTTTTTTTTTAACTGTCAAACTTTGTATCAAATCTTTTCTTACGCTCGTGATAATTAAAACCTCACACACTAGCAATTAGTAAGCGATTAGGTTATTAGGTTATTTTTCTGCACAAACAATTGCAGACCTGCCACAATAAGCTGTTAGCACAGTATTGCTGCCGTCTATCAAGGCGTGAACAACCTCACTGGGCCCATGGGAGTCAGCTCTCTGGTTTGCTGGAGTTGCAGGGTGGAGCCTTTGGCCCACCATTGCTGTTGATTATGCTGTATTCATAGCGAAGGGGATAAACACTGGAACAACTTCAGGCTTGGAGAAAACGTAAGAGGAAAGAACATGATGCCATTAAGACAAATTAATTTCAGTTTATCTTCTATGAACTCAAAGTGCTCCCAATAATCATTTCCACAGTTGAAAACATGGAGGAAGTGATCAGTACGTAGGAGGCTGTGATTTAATCCACACACTGTACATACAAAATAAAATGTTGTCTTGTGACCTTAATAATGAAAATTAAGATTATTTTTACCGTCATTGATTGAAACTGAGATAAGCTTCTGCACAGGTGTAAAAAGAATGGAACTGTAAAGAAGGTTTGTCACTTTTAAAACTAGAATGGCTCTCATAGTAGAGCGTATACTTCAGCCAGGACCCAACAGTCCCCTTAAATTCAATCAGGCTCCACCAGATTGCACACACACTCATCGATATCAGTTCCATTAATACGCCTGATTTCTTTTAAATCAAGACCCATGAATAATCCCTGAGAAATTTACAGAATTGTTGAAAAAATTCCGCTATCTAATAGACAGACAAAAGAAATTAAGACTCAACGCTTTGGCAGAGGCAATAATTATAACAGCAGTGGCTCAGCTAAGGGTTCTGCAGACTGAGCCCCGCAGCCGGTCTTTACTTGCTGTGGCTCGATCAGTGCAGGTCACTTTCACACTTTCAGAAAGAAAGCTTCAACCAGCATTACCACAGACCAAGCAAACCGCCCATTTCACACAGGCAGGTTTAAAACGGGCACTGCACTTGGAATAATAAATTATGTAGATTAAGTCCTTGCGGAATCTCTCTATATATATCAAATCTGTACCCAAGTATTTTGATGGTAAAAAAAAATCAAGAAATAAGCTCATCTTCCCAGAAAGAGCGTTAACATCTCTCTGCCCTTGACAGCTAAGATTTAAACAGGCTGTAGACTGGGAAAGCTGGAGTCAATGGCCAATACAAGTAATCCACTTTTAACAACATGGACAGCCACATCTCTCACAGATAATCCTGATGTAGAATAACTGTAGATGCAGATACACAATATACATGTTTGTGGGTTGTTTCAGTAATAAAATATTGGTTTTGACAATTTTCTGCAGGATATACATAACATCTTTCTAAAGTCTCATTGTGTATTCAGTTCGGAGCTCCCGGCCAGTTTCCTGAGCAGAGTCCCAGCCAGTGATTCAGTTCCCAGCTACTCTATGAATTACCATGTTATTGTGAGCAACATTTGGCTGTGTGCGAACACTCCATCTGTGTGCCATTTTCTCTTAAGCAGGACCTGAGGCGGGGAGACGTAATCATAGAGCAGTTGACGAGCGGCCCATAAACAGTTTTATTAGCCCTGTGTCACACAACACAACACTAACCTGCAATCACGGCCGAGCACAGGACAACTTTCAACGTGGTTTGTGTCGGTGTGCACATTTTCTCAATTATGCATGAATCAGATCGGGAGACCACGGGTTAATTTGGATGTTTACATGCATAAGCATCTGCCTTTGTTTGCAGTCACATAATCATGGAAAAATGTAGAGCGGTCCAAGAAAGAAAGCTGGAGCGTCTTATATATTTCCACACACACAATGGTGGATGAACACACTCGTTGTAATGGAAGGATTGATTTAACAGCACCAAGGTCAAATGGGCTAGATGTATCCAGACGCTGTATCTGTGCTGCTTTGGAAAGTTTTGGCTGAATCAAAGAATTTTATCTACATTAAAAATCTATGGCGGAAAAAGAGTAAGGATTTGGAGTTTGTCTAGAGTGACGTTATGGTAAAAAATAGGGTTGGAAGAAGAGAGAGCTCTGTGGAATAGGAACAAAGAGAGACACTGTTTTCTTTGCTTGTGTCAACAACCAAATTTGTTGCACTGGCCTCAAACCAAGTTAACAAAGAGATTTCAGCCGATCAGCAGAAACAAATGTGCTGCTTTTATTGTATCTCTCCTTCAGCCACGTTATGCCCAGTTCTCCTCTAACACACACACACACACACACGCACAAAACCACACAACAAGCCAATAATGTGTGAAGTAGACTGTGCACAGAGAGGAAGTCTTACCTATCCCTCATAGAGGTTGTCGGTACGCACTTACCACACGTTCTCATGCGTAACCACAGCACCATATTGCTAACGCATCACAGACACACAAACACACCGATGTGCTGCACTCTGGTGCTTTCACATGTCAGAGCGAGTCGGGGCAGGTTATTGAAATACTGCCACCTGCAACCTCGGGTCAGGAGGTTGTTTCCAGTTTGAGTGAATGATTGTGACTAAGTGTACATTGACACCAACATTCCAATATTAACCCCATTTGTCTCAATTAGACACTGTCATGTAAATAGAATTTTCTGACAAACTGAATAAGGTCCTACTCTGAATAAGCATTGTAGACATGTAGTATTCTAACCTTCACAGCATTTTGCAACATTGACATAGGTAAGTTGAAAACTACTGGATGATGTATGACCTGGGTGTAAACAAGATGGAAAAATAAAAAAGCAGCTTTTGCAAAATACAAATAAAACACCCAAAACGGCGTACTGTAGCATCGTACATTCAATTATTTCACGTTTGGGTTTTAAAATGAGTGGAAAAATATCAGACATAATGACATGAGTTATAATCCGACTAAGCTCTGAATGTAAACGGGAATTTTAATCGGATATTCTATAAACAACTAATGTAAACATCATCAAAATATTGTTTTATTGTGAATAAGGTCAATGGTCAGAATATTGGTGTCCATGGAAATGATACATTTTTTCCTTATCTAATTGATTACCTTTCCAAATAGTACTTCAGATATTTACATCAAATTTTGTTCATTTTTACAAAATTGTTGCCGTTAACCATGTATCCTCTTAATGTGTTGAATTTATGTTGCCGTTCCACAGCCTTTCGCTACAACGACCTGGTCTCCCCCCACTTCCTGGATGTGATCGCCAATCTGTCCGGCTGCACGGCCCACCGCCGCTTCAACAACTGCTCCGACATTTGCTTCCACCAGAAGTACCGCAGCCATGACGGCACCTGCAACAACCTGCAGCACCCCATGTGGGGCGCCTCGCTCACTGCCTTTGAGCGTCTCCTGAAGTCCGTCTATGATAACGGCTTTAACCTGCCGAGGGGCGCCAATGAGCTGCCGCACAACGGATACAGGTTGCCGCTGCCGAGGCTCGTGTCCACCATACTGATCGGAACAGAGACCATCACTCCTGACGACCGCTACACTCACATGCTGATGCAGTGGGGTCAGTTCCTTGACCACGATTTGGACTCAACGGTGGCCGCCCTCAGCCAGTCGAGGTTCTCCGACGGTCAGCTCTGCGCTCAGGGTTGCACCAATGACCCACCGTGCTTCCCAATCCAGTTCCCTGCCAATGACGCACGGCAGCTGCGTAGTGGCGCCCGCTGCATGTTCTTTGTCCGATCCAGCCCTGTGTGTGGCAGCGGGATGACATCTTTACTTATGAACAGTGTTTTTCCGAGAGAGCAAATCAACCAGTTAACTTCTTACATCGACGCTTCAAACGTTTACGGCAGCTCACGGCACGAATCAGAGGAGGTCAGAGATCTGGCCAGTCAAAGGGGTCTGCTCCGGCAAGGTATCATACAGAGAACAGGCAAGCCACTCCTACCGTTTGCCACTGGACCACCAACTGAGTGCATGAGGGACGAGCACGAGAGTCCGATTCCGTGTTTCTTAGCGGGAGACCACCGGGCAAATGAGCAGCTTGGATTAACTGCCATGCACACTGTGTGGTTTAGAGAACACAACCGCATCGCCACAGAGCTACTGAGGCTGAATCCTCATTGGGACGGGGACACCATCTACCACGAGGCGAGGAAGATCGTAGGAGCGCAGATGCAGCACATCACCTACAGTCATTGGTTGCCAAAGGTAACGGCAAATAGCTGAAGTCGAATGTTCCATTGTTATGCTGCTTTGTCTCTGATCATTTCTCAAGGTGATAATAAGAACAACTTTAACATTCCTTCTCCAATCTCCTAGATCCTGGGTGAGGTGGGCATGAAGATGATGGGCTCATACGCCGGTTACGACCCGAACATTAACGCGGGCATCCTCAGCGCTTTCGCCACCGCTGCTTTCCGCTTCGGCCACACCCTGATCAACCCCATCCTCTACAGGTTAGATGAGGAATTCCAGCCAATCCCCCAAGGGCACATCTCTCTGCACCGCGCCTTCTTCTCCCCGTTCCGCATCGTCAACGAGGGTGGCATTGACCCGCTGATCCGTGGGCTGTTTGGCGTTGCCGGTAAAATGCGGGTTTCCACTCAGCTGCTGAATACAGAGCTGACGGAGAGGTTGTTCTCAATGGCCCACGCCGTGGCTCTGGACCTGGCTGCCATGAATATACAGAGAGGGAGGGATCACGGCATACCTCCGTACAATGATTTCAGGACCTTCTGTAACTTGACCTCAGCTCAAACGTTTGATGAATTGAGGAACGAGATTAAGAATTCAAATGTCAGAGAGAAACTACAGAGGTAATTATACACTCAAGATTATAATTATTACTTTGAGAATTTTACATGATACCAGTTTGCAACAAATGGAACAAGGTAACTGGGCTACAGTCAACGTAGTGTATTTACATATTGCCGTCTCCCTGAATGTTGGTTTTTTTCTGCGGCAGGCTGTACGGGACTCCTCTAAACATCGACTTGTTCCCTGCCCTGATGGCTGAAGACCTGGTCCCCGGCAGTCGACTGGGGCCCACCCTCATGTGTCTACTGGCAGCTCAGTTCAAACGCCTGCGAGATGGTGACAGGTAGAGTAAGATCACAACACATCTCACCTCAACGTTCACAAACACGTTTCCTGATGACAGGAAAGAATGCCTCCACATTTTCAAGCGGAGTTCTTCATTGCGGTTTCTTTTTTTTCCTGAAGGGTATGTACTGAGGACAGACATTTTCCCGTGATAAAAACTAAATTAAAGTTTTTCAGCAATAGTTTTTAAATCATTCAGGATTAGAAATAAATATATCTGTTAATTAACATTTTATTGAGCATTCAGCTGATCCAATAGAAAACGCTTGTGGTATTGAACCTCTGACAGTGACTACATTTATATGGCTATGACTATTGGCCTTATTCAGAAGACATTATTTCGATTATGGTGTTTACATGAGTAGCTAGCCAGTAGTAGAGTGTTTACATGTTACTGAGCACAGTCTGGTAATAGCTCACGTCATTATGTCTGACGTTGTTCTGCCAGTTTTAAATCCCCAACCTGACATAGTTTAATGTACAATGCTACTGTATTCCCTTTTGGTAGTTTTCTGTCTAATTTTGCAAAAACTCCTTTTTACTTTTCCATCGTGTTTACATGTGTCGTGAAGCAGTCTGTAACTGCCGTATGTCGATGTCGCAAAATCCTCTGGTGCTCCAACAGGATGTTTTAATGTGATTCAGACCTATACATGTCTAAATAATGCGACTAAGATCAGAATACTCATACACATGTCTTAATTTGATTATTGCTTATGCTGAGTATGAACCTTTTTGTATTAAGGTAATCATTGCTATATACATGGCAGTATCTTATGAAGACTATTCGTTTAATTTGGTTAATATCGGAAAAATGGTGTCCATGTATACGTAGTCTCTTTTTCCTTAAGGAATCGTTTAAAATTGAAGTTATGTAACCTTACTTAGAGTTTCTCCATCATGTCAAAATTAGAGAGAGAGGTGGGAAGGAATTTTATCTCATGTCTCATCTCAGTCACTTCCCTTGCCCCTGTCTCCTTCAGATTCTGGTACGAAAACCCAGGCGTGTTCACTCCTGCCCAGTTGACCCAGTTGAAACAGACCTCGCTGACACGGGTGATGTGTGACAATGGCGACAACATCACTCGCATCCAGCGCGACGTCTTCAGGGTGGCAGAGCTGCCCCATGGCTATGGCAGCTGCGACGACGTCCCTCAGATTGACCTGCGCATGTGGCAGGACTGCTGCGAAGGTAAGACAACTTTCTGTTATCGTGTGAATGGTCAATGGTTTGTATTTATATTGTATTTATAGAGAGCTTATAGTCTTGACTTCTCAAAGCTCTTTGCAGTAAAGTTTCGCCATTCATCCATTCACACACACATTCATTCATAGAGTGTCTTGCCCAAGGACACTTTGACTTGCGTAATGGGGGAGCAAGGGATCCAACCACCAACCCTCTGGTTTGTGCATGACCCACTCTATCTTCTTCTTCCTTTGTTTTTACATTGGCTTGAGAACATATTTAGACCCTTCCTTTTCTGCACAGTAGTGTTTTTGTTTTTATGTTAAATTGATAAAAATACAACTTTTGCCAATCAACAAACACTCCATAATCCATGAGGACAAAGTGAAAATATGCAAATTTAACAAAAATGTTTGTTCAAACCTACTTACATACATAAGGTCCCATTATTAGTACCAGCTCTCAATATGAAGCAGTCTGATGCATCAGTTCATAACCATTGTAATGATTCATTGACTCCAACTTGACTAAGACAGGATTACATAATTGTAATTTTCCGTAAAGCTAACTTTCAAAAAGTACTTTAATGGTAGTATAAGTGTGTGCAGGCTATGTGTCGTCCCTACGCCCCCCCTAGTGTTCGTGTGACGTTTTCTTCGAACACTTGAATGCAGAATCTGTACCTTTCACGTTCGCATCTTTCATCAACTGGGCTGATCTTGTCTAGCATATGACTTTTCTTCGTGATGAAAGAACACATAGTTCCCCAGCAGCACAGGAAGTTGCCCAGACGTCTCAGTCAGTGGCTTACACTGGTCCAGTATCTGGGCTGTTTTGTGAAATTAAAGCCATACAATACTCTCAGCCTTTTGTCTCCCCTCGATAACATCTTCCTCAAGGCAGCGGAGCTTCGCAATAATGACGGGCTATGTGCAACAATTTAGAACAGGCCCCTGTCAGAGGAACGTGGTTATTCTTTGACCTCAGTTTACTTGACAGCCCTCCTGTCTGTGTGGCCCATGTCCATAGGATGTCACTCAGTGTGAATGTTGCTCAACTGCTCATAAGGAAAAGGAGGTCTGACTGTAGAGAACAATGTCTTGGATCATCATCATCATCTCGCTTCACGAAAGGCAAAACTTCTATCTGTCAGATGTTGACTTTTACAAAGTAGTGATTTACTGAACCGGTGCTTTGTCGCTATTTTAGAGGCCTGTTAAGCAATCGACACAATCCTGAGACCCTATTTCACAACTTTTTTAAATAAAAGCTCTAATTCAGGTCTGTTGAAAGCATTGCAGCAACTAAACACATTTTCATTTTGAAGAGAAACTGCAAAAAAGGAAGTGAGTCTATGAATGTTGTCATGACCAAGATCAGCACCTGCTGCACACATAAATGTCTATCAGGCCGATATGATGCAATAAAAAGATTGATATTGTTATTGCTGGTGGGCCAGCGGGCCGATAGTTGCCAACCACTGGTGTTGGTTATCCGAGGACATAGAAGATCACGTGTTAAACAGACGGTTCAGTCACGTTGTCCCAACTCCACTGACAGAGTGCTGGTCAGATGTTTACTCAAATGTTCAAAATATTGAAAAATAAGATGAAATGAATAGTATTGATGAAATGAATGGTTTGCGAGATCTGCCTTCCACATACAGACTGACATTTGTGGAATTAGTAGATGGATGAAGTTTGAAAGCAAAAGCCATGTAATGTCACGCCGTTGCGACTCAGCTGAATCATTAGTGCGGTGAAACAGCAGACCTCCTCTTCCTGAACACTCATGATATAACTAATGTTGTGCTTTTCACATACTGCTCCCGCTAATTGCTGGGGTAAGACATGGTATTTAGAGTGAAATTCTGGAGGTTAAAACATTCCAACCATGGGAGCAGCTGACAAAGCGAAAAAGAAGCTGACTGAAGAGGCACCCCCTGCTGTTATAATAAACCGGCATGAGGGTTCATAGTGATTGTTTGCCTTGTATCACTTTCTTGGAGATACGATCAGCTGTGAAATGAGCAAATGGCTTAGATTACATGGAATAATCTCAGGTATTAGATGAAATCTTTGGAGCTGTGGGACGTTCAGTGATTGTTTGAATAGAACATTGAGTAATCATAATGGTGAACTTTGTTGAATGAGTTTAGAGTTAGAAAATGTTCATTATTGCTCCACTGTCTTTGAATCTTCAGTGGCATTACTGCCCACTGTAAAATAAACAGCCACTGCCTCACTTCCTTTTTCCATTTGAACACAAATTAAGTCAACAAGTGCTTAGTAAAAAAACAAACATGTGCACAGTGCATAGCTGTGCTGTGCCTTAAAGATCCTACCCACAGATGAGATTTAGTCACCAATGTTACATGTGTCTATGCAGATGGAGGTGTGTTTGAAGGGTTTGAGTCCACAAAACACTAGGAGTCTTAGGGGTAAACAGCGTTGCAGCCAAAACATGGTTTAAATGACTCCGCTCTCACTATTTGTTTACTCTCCTTAAACCTAGTTTATAGTCACCATTCCTGTCCTTGCATGTCGCGTCGCACACCAGAATTGACGTCAGTTCTGCTGGCACGCACCATCGCACTTCATCAATCCTGCCGGTTGCGCACCTCCTTGCTTTTTAAACTTGGTGCTCTCTGCACATGACATGCCAACACCGGTCTATACACACCACAAAAGTATTAAAGTGAAGGTGTTGTGTTGACGTCAAAGTTGTCGTGTGCAATGGCCAATTCAGCATCCATCGAACAATCCATCTGTTCCACATGGTTTAATGCTGCACTGTTGAGGGTGCATGTAGGAGATCGCGTTTTTAGGATGATAAATTCTGTAGAAGTAAAGATCCCCTCACATGGATGACAAAGCTGTAAGTAAATGTTACAATCCATCTGAGAATATTTTCTACTTATTAAAGCCACATTACATTCTCCCTGACTACATGATATAATGCTGTTGTCACTAGCGTGATATAATGATAAATACTAATATTTAACTTGTGTGTCAACTCAGAAAATCATTGAGACAAGAATTCTACTGCATTGCAAATATATGAATTATTCTTTCATGTAAAAATTTGAGTGAAAATTGATTGTCCTCAGAGGAAAAATGTAAAAGGATTAAAAAACATTTTAATATGTAACATATGGCCCTTAATTATTCTGCTTTCATCCCAGATTCTGAGCCCTTCGTTTGACCTTCCTTGACAAAATGGTTGAGGGAAGAGCAAAACTAATAAACAGAGAATATGCTGCCAGAAAGAGGAGGGAGGGAGGGAGGAAAGAGGAGTTGTTCCACTTGTTTCTGTCCGTCTGTCAGTGAAGCTGTAGCCAGGTTCACAGTTGTGTTTGGTTCAATTAACACAGGACACCGCTGATAACTTAAAAAAACTGTAAAAAGACTTTACAGGAAAGTGAAGACCTTTTGATACGACCTCAATCTTTTAAGGGTTAAGACTTTTGGAGTTTCCGGGGCAAACAGTGTTGCAGCCGAATCCAATACAATTGAAGTAAATGGTGACCGATTCTTCAAACAGAAAAAAAACTGAAAAAACCTCCATACTGCTCCTGTGGTGTCATAAAAGTGTCGTAGTAAGCGTAGGGTTCGCGTGTGAACTATCCCTTTAAGACTTGCTTTTAGGGTTAGGGTCTGTGTTAAGTTATATCGATGATGCCCCCTGCCCTGTGCAGTTGTAAATGGGGAGCCAAAGGGACTGCACTGGCCGACACGCGTCCGTCAATAGCTCTCTATCCCCATATCACATACCACAGTAAGGATGATCAGTTGGTCAAGACATTATGACCTTGAGCAGTTATTTCAGTGGGTAGTCCTAAAGAGGATTTTACTCCTGACCTCTTGGTTTTTTATATTTATTGAAAACTGAGGTGGATAGGATGAGGCATTATGGTAGAGTGGTTAGGGCCAGGGGCCAGGTTAGGCATTTAGCTGTGATGGTAAAGATTAGGGTTAGGGGCTATAGGGGCCAACGAGTGTCCTCAAATAGATAGAAGTACAAGAGAGAGTGTGTGTGTGTGAGATCATGCTGGGCTCATGCGTATCTGTCAGCATGAGACAGGAGCTCTTGTTGTTTCTAGATAGTCTTTGTCTTTTACAGACCACGGTCTAGTAAATCAAAGGGGCTCTGAGGCTGAGCAGCTGCCTGTAAACTCTTCCAGATAAAGATGCAGCCGTGCTAACTGCAGGGCTGATCCACTCATCTGTGCCTCCTCAGGTTTATTATGAACTGTCTCCTGATGCTCAGCATGCCTCAGATGTGTAGCGGGGCGTGAGCAAGGTGCTATGTTTGTGTACGTGTCTTTTTACTCTCTTTGATCTGGGTACAGCGTCTACAGCGTGACACTGAGTCATGGTAATACAATAAGCCTCAGAGTCCTGGATCAGCACTTTGAAGCTGAAGGGAAGGGACATCAGCAGACACGGTTTCCTGTTTTTATACCGTATTTCCTCCAATAGTGGCCGAGGCCGTTATTTACCTCAGCTGCAGAAGGAAACGGGCCTTTATTTATAGCAGCCTTATATTAGAGGCAGGCCTTCATTTCTAATTACAAAGTATAATTGGTCATATTTTAGTAGGAAGTATCCTATTCCCTGTTAAAGTCACTGTATTCTTCTGTTAATGTCAACTCAGCACTTCCAGCAAACATTTCAAAATAAAAGGTTCATTGAATATAAACCCTTTTTCCTAGCAGAGCTTTTAATTTGAAACATTTGCAGGCATGCACCAGGCCATTTAGGTAGGAGACAATCATGTTGTGTGAAATTTCCAGGAAGTTCCAATGATGTTGACAATGATAATCGGAAACTTTAAACTGTTTTTATTTGAGGACTTATTAAGATTAAAATTATTTTCATTACACAGGGCGTTTACTGTGTGTGCTCATCAATCTCTGCAGCATTGCTATTTCATCCTTTTGAATCCGATTACATTTATATATGATCAATAAAAAAAATCCTTATTTTGCGGTCATTTATCTTTCCTCTGTTAGTGTGTTACAGTCGTGTTGTGTTGTGTTTGACCCACCAGACTGCAGAACCAAGGGTCAGTTCAACGCCCTGTCGTACCACTTCAGGGGACGCAGATCAGCTGAGCACAGCTACAAAGAGGATGATCCTGCCAACAGCATCCCGGAGAACAGGTAATGCAGCGTAGCAGCCATCAAACGTCAGGATCTGATGTTTAAAAAATCCACCAAGAGTTTGATGAACCCTACAACCGCATGCAGGCGGTGATTTACTGTGAAGAGAAAATGACGTATTTACTGCTCACTTGCTCTGTAAGTGGAATGTAGAGGCCACATCTTCAGAAAGACAATAGGCTCTTCTGAGTGACTGACGTTTTATGATTTATATAATGTTCTGTATTGCACATAGTCTTATAAATGCTATGATGAGTTCATAGTTAAAGAAATGTCACCTGGTCTTATATCTGTACATGTATCTTTTCAGCCCGGCGGAGGGAACCACAGAAACTGTAGTAAACGTTACTCTGACCTCCAAAACAAGCACTGAACCTTCAATCAACGACTTCCAGGAGTTTGTCTCCGACATGCAGAAGACGATCACAAGTTTACGAAAGCAGGTGTGTGTCCGTATCAGCACCCACACACATGTTTGCATTTGACTATCACTGGTGTTCTGGTAATTGCACAAGACTTGTGTGTGTCCGTGCATGAGGTGACAAACCGCAGAATATGCATATGAAAAGCAAGAAGTTCCACAATGCACTGGGGCCGCTCATGCAGCCAGTGTGGCCCGGGTGTAAGAGGACTGCTGTTGGGCTTTGGGGGAGGTATGAGCTTTACTGAGTGCCATTTTGGTCAAATGAAGGTTTAGACAGACATCGTCAATATGCTTTATAGTCGAGGTAACTGTTTCACCTTTAAAACACAGTTAAAGTTGCACATGCACTCTGTCCTCATCTAAAACTGTAACCTCTGAAACACTTACCGGGGAGCATCCCTCAACTTCCCTGTAAACCGAACCGCACCATGAGTCTAAACATGTCTCACTCCCCCATGTTGCCTTCTGGCTCATGCTGCATGCATGCCTGCTATGTCTGGGCTGTAGGCTAACTCACAGACACAGTCACACAGCCCCCGCACAGATCTTTCCTCCTGAAGGCTCCTGAGGCGTTCCCAGGGAAGATGGGATATGTAGTCCCTCGAGTGAGTTCTGGGTTTTTTTCGGTCACCACCCAGAGCTTGTGATCATAGGTGAAGGCTGCAGAGCACAGATCCACCAGTAAATCGAAAGCTTTGACTTGAGGCTCAGCTCCTTCTTCACCACAACGGTCCAGTACAACGTCCACATTACTGCTGACACTGCACCGACCCACCCTCCATCTCGAGCCTCATCGTCCCCCCAGAGGGCAGACAACCATATTTCATAGTTCGGAGTGAGAGATGTAGCCACATCGAGCATCCTGCATCAATGCAAGAGGAGGAATACAAAATTAGATTAATAATAATATTTTTTATTTATATAGCACTTTTTAAAACACAGTTACAAGGTGCTTTACAATTTAAAATTAAAATATTTAAGGCACACAACAGCAAACAAGCAATAAACATTATAGACTTATTCAAATAGATGTGAAGATCGGGGACCCAGAGCCGATAAGGAGTTTGTCTGACGGATCTCCTCAGGGAAAAGGCGTGGTTACCTCTGGTGTTTTTGCTGATTGTGTCAATACTGTTAATTTATCTGACCATTTTAAACCAAAGGCGATCTTGAGTTGTTTTCACACAACTTCTTCAAGGTGGGAATGTTCTTGGGTCTTCTCAAAGGCAACGCTGCAGGATCTCTGTATAAAAGGAGCCAGAGAGTTGAGGTGGTGTCGACGTAACCAGAAACAAGTTGTTTCTCTTTTCCTCCGAGTTGATGTTTTGTGTCCTTGTATCTTTTACAGATTAAAAGACTTGAAACCCGTCTGAGCAAGACTGACTGCACTGATAGTGAGGGACGTGAGCGGACAGATGCAGAGCGGTGGAAAAAGGACTCCTGCACCACATGTGAATGCCGGGTACGTTCAACATGTAGCTCAATATGCAGTGCAAATAGTTTTACGCACACACATGCTCAATACTTAATCCTCTCATTTTTCACTCCGAGAAGCTGATTCTGTTTGATTATTTCCATGTTTCTCATCGTGGACGGCCCGTCAGCACTGCCTCTGTGTGAGCAGGCTGCCCAGTTTGAATGCCCCAGCTTCTCTGTCTGGCAGCTCTTGGAAGTGTTTCACCTCTTCCAGCAGCTCTTGGCAGCCCCCTCCTCCTGGCACCCGTGTCTCCCCACAGCGTGTTTGTGTGCACCGGCCACTTTTCTGCCTTTCATTCTTTATCTCTTGACACTTCCCCTGTGCCAACTGCCAGCTGCTGGCACAGGTTCCAGCAGCCCCCGTGCCAAACCTGGCTGCCTCAGATCTCCCTCCGCCTGCGTCTCCCTCCCCCACAGCCTTTGATGCCATCTTTCCTACTCACTTTATTTCGCTCACCACATCTGATAACACACCTGTCAGTTTGTGTTTCTCCCTCCCCCCTCTCTCTCTCTCTCTCTCTCTCTCTCTCAACCCCCTCGGTATCCCCAAAACTTTCTCCCATCCTTCCACCCATCCTTGTAATTGGAAGGGTTTAGTAATCATTTAATGTTGCACAATGAGGTGCCTTGTATTGGGAAGAAGAGTTTGATTGAACCCGTCATGTGATGTCATGCTCCAATACAAAGCACCTCATTGTTTCGGTTCAGCCGTTGTCGAGCACCTCAGCAGAGACTCGTCGTGAGTGACTCATTTCAGTTACTGCTCTGTTGCAAAACAAAAGTACGAGACTCTGCAAACAAATAACTCATAACACTCATAATGAAGTCATTCATTATTGTATTCCTTTTATCTTGTAGATAACAGGACGAGAAAATCGTAGAGCCCAATTAATATATCAGTCGACTGATTTTATCGGCTGATATCATTCTAATCAGTGTACATACAGACTGACATTGTACGGAGTCTTTCTGCAGCGCTCGCAGGTTTGGCCCCTTCCCTGCCCCTTCGCTGCATGTCTCCCCCGCTCCCTCTCATACTCTTTGCTCTGTCCTATACACGATACCTTCAGTTCCTCTTTTCCTGTTTTTGGCTTTCTTTTCTTTGCTGTTTCTTGAATGTCATCGCTGCAGCTGTCCACTATCATGAACTTTTCATCCAGTCTAATCTCGAGCCCCATTTCCACTGGTGAAAAAACCCACCAACACCCACTCACATCTGGCTTTCATCTGCAATGTGAATGGACATAATCTGCATTCACTCTCGGGTCGAAAAACTCTGCAGGAGACACAGGTTTTAATAAACTCTGGTCAGATTGGCAGTGTTCAAATTGAGACAGCCGGGTGAACGTGCTCATCTGGCAAGACAGTGAACATGACGTACCTTTTCTTTGCTGTATTTCGCAGCGGCAGGTCAGTTCTGCTGCGGTGATCATGAACGTTTCATCCACTCTAATCTAATATGGTAATTGACCTGTCGCCCCTTCTCCCCCCCCTCCTCCAGGATGCCCAGGTCACCTGCTTCGTGGAGTCTTGTCCACCAGTCGAGTGCAAACGGCCCGTCAAGTTAAAAGGCGCCTGCTGCCCATATTGCCTCGATCACGCAGACGTTGAAAAGCAACAAGAAGCGGACATCCACAACAACTAACACTCAGGACCCCCCCCCCCCCCCCCCCCCCCCGCCCACCCTGACAAACACACTCCAGTGTCTGAACGTCACACACTCCCACGCAGCCGGCAGAGAGAGGATGAGACTCTTGAAGGTGTGCTACTCCACAGCCACTAACAGCCTCGATAGACCCAATAGCCTCAGTTCATGTTTTTCATTTGACATCATATCCTTTTTTTTTTTATCAGTGGAGGGGTTGATTTTCTTTTTTCCCCCCATTTGGCTTTTTGCCCCCTCCAGGACCAGCAGCCTGAGGCTCAGTTTGAAATCCTCTGGCGACAAACCAGCGATCACTAAATGGATGTATTTCTGAACCGATGGGTGGATGCATGGGTGAATGGATGAATGGGTGGATTGTAAACAAAGACGGACAAATCTCTCCTGCTCGCTCGGAGTCCGACGAGGCTCCTGAAGTGTCACAAACCGCCACGGTGTTTGCTCTCCTGTGACCAACACCCGGTGACGGAGCGCAGGGCCGGTTGCCGTCGAGGAGCAGGAAAGGGAAGTAGTTTGAAAGGCGGCGACAATTATGTTGTATCACAAAAGATATTCTCAGGTTAGAGATGCCGAAAACTGGTGCTATTTTCCCCCATTTTAGTTTTTTAATAATGATTTAATCACTAAATTCAAACCTTCAAAGTATTGTCTTTTGTATGCAAAGCAACTTTTATATACTCAGTATACGCCTTTTAATGATAAGTCACAATTGAGAGGATTGTTTTACTCAAACTAAAAGACTTTTTTATGAATAGAGTTTCTTCATCTTTTAATCCACGGTGCTTTGATATATGTTATGAATATGTTTTTAATTTTTTTCTCTCCCCTTTTTGTATAAAAATTGCGTATATGACGATAATGTGAAGCCCTGCGAAAATGTTTGTAATGCAAAAGAAAAAGAAAAATGTCTACTGATTACTGCTCCTCTATCCATGGACACCTTGTTATTGTCTCTGCTGGCCTGTCCTGAACTTGAGCGAGGAGGAGCCGTGCGGCGCCCCCCCCGTCGCAGGACACTCGACCCAGCTCTTGCACTGTCGTGCTCCTTTCCAAGTTTCATTTTGCTTTCAGAAAGCCGTGAGAAGAATATCCAATTTTTTTTTTTTACCACTGTAATGTTGTGACCTTTGTCCCAGTATTTCTGTCCCAGTATTTCTGCGTCGTTCTTTAAGCCAAATGTATGATTTAGTAACTTCTAAAATGACATATCTATGAAACCTATGTATGAATGTTGTAACGAGGTCAGGATTTTAGCCTTTGGTACTGCAGACTCTACCACAGCAGTATTCTCCCACTGACCGGCTCATATCTGTTTATTCATCGTAAGTCCACAGACCCCACACACTCACACTCACACTCACACTCACACACACAACTGAAGGACTGCTGCCATGACTGTTGACTGTTCTTCTCTTCCGCTCTCTAGCCCCAGTTTACACAAGGACACGCTTGCATGCCTTCTCTGTCGAGCGTCCACTCTGTCTCCCCCTTTTCTCTCTTTTTAAGTTTTTACTCATGTGCGTTTCCGCCTGTGAGAATCGCCGTCAGTGTTGATGTAGTTCAGGAATTCTTTGTCCTGCTCATGTTTCTTTGCATGTTGAAGATTTTTCATACCGGGGTGACGTCACTCAGCCGAGCAGAAGCGGCTCTCTCCGACCGTCATTCCGCTGTAATGGAAGCCATATGAGAGGGGAGGCGAGGGTAAAGCTGGGGGATAGCTGCTGATCGTCGGGATATAAGCCGATTTCAGACGTGACCTCCAGAGGATGGCCGTAGAATAGGGTCTGGACTTTCTCGGGAGTTTGCCTTTAACATATGAACAACGCAGCAGGACGTTCTCCACCCAGACGCAATTACAGCAACCGACACGTCTGGAGTGTTGAGGCGTGGGGTGGTGCAGCAGGCAGAGAGGATGTAACCTGTTCATTCTGCTGCGGAGATCACGTGTTTACATCACATCTCTCTCAACATCGTGGTTGTCTTCTGCGTGTTTGGCCCCCGCTTTTTCATCCCGAGATTTTTGTTTTGTTAACTTTTCTTTTTTCATTTTTGCATCTGCGTGTTAGAAACGTCATCAACCCCCACCACTTGCTCGTGGGGAATCCAGCGGGGGATCTCCTGCTGTGTTCTCACATCGGGTCCTCCAGACTTTCTGCAGCCTTATTTTATGGAGCCAGCCGGAGAAAGTCCGCAGTCCAGAGGCTCTGAGTCAGACAGTTGCATTCACACCATCAGTAGTATCTCCATAGTGTAAAAGCAGCTATAGTGTCAATCAAAAGAAGATTTCACGATGTCGCTGTTGTGAGACAGATGTTTTCCACCGACTCCTGTCAACTGGTTCTCCACAAGTACTGTACATGAACACAGACGACGCTCACTGTACCCCATGCACTGGCTCCCACGTGTAACACGTCACGTTTCTTGTTGTTTTGCTTTGCTCCTAATTGTGAGGAAGCAGCTGCAGTGTTCCTTTCCATTGTTTTCTTTATGTGGTAACGTCCTGGGCGAGCATCTGTCACTAAACAGAAATAATACCCTCTGGAATGTTCCATTCAGGATTCCAGGTGGATTATGGGGCTTGCAGTCGCACTGGTATATTATCTGGTATCATATCCCATGTTTGAATATACTGGACAGGTTTGTACATCAAACTGTGTGTTTACAGTTGTGTCTCTTTCTCTCTGACCGTGGCTTGTCCAACAACTCCAGTATTTTATGTTTTACTGAATCTAGTAATTTCATACCATTTGATAAACCCTATGAATGAATGAGTGTGTGTGTGTGTCTTTCTGTCTCCGTAACAGGCTAAATGCGTTATTGGCCCAAGCTTTGGCTGCCAAAGCACTGTGAGCTCTCTTGAGCTTCAGTCATCTGTTGTATTAGTTCATTTTCTTTGTTTTCTGTTTTCATCATGGTTCCCTCTCTCTTTTTCATTTCCCCTCAAACTCCCCAAGTGTCAATGGAATGCACTGCTCTGCAAGACTGAACATGCTTTACCCACACTGTCCCTCAACCAGTGGTCAATGTGGATATAGTAGTACATGTCATGACATTTGTATTGTATTTGTACGTTTGCCAAAGAATGGTTTGCACTGTAATGTATGCCTCTCAACAGTAATAATAAATAAATAAGCCACATTTGAATTACAGTCCTACATGTTGGTGCTTTTTCTTTTTTCAGGTGCCCTGCACTGACTTACAGATGAGATGAATCTGAAAAGTGTTACCGGTATTGGTCACATCCATCTAAGATCTCTTCTTATTAAGTTGGATGTCTCCCCTTTAGTGTTCTGTTCAATAACAAGGACAATAACGCTTCTAGCACCTGCCTTTGATATTGGATTTGAGGCCTTTTTACCGTGGTAGCTCGGGACTGAAATATTTCTATAGTGTGAATTGCCAGTAAAGTTTTGTATAGACATTCATGTTCCCCAGAGGGTAAACACTACTAGCTTTGGTGATCTACTGACTTTGCACAGCACCATCAAAAGTCAATAGTAAAATGTGAATTCATCCTGTGAAGTACCTCAAAGTCCTCATGGATTGTCACAAACTGTTGCACAGATGTTCAATGTTCCCAGACGACGAATTCTAATGACTTTGGTGACTCTCCGATTTTTCCATTTTTTCCATGTTTGACATTCGGAGTCAAAAGTTTC